>NW_027108624.1:2080811-2108543 GCF_000696795.3 Halyomorpha halys | reverse complement strand
TAATAATTAACTGGAAATAAAAAAATACAAGGCATTATAAACCTTATTAACCAGGTGTTATTAACAATTCAAGGAATGTTTACTAAGATGGCTCAGCAGTGTATTTGCTGAGCGCAGGAAATATTATTCACAGATAATACAGATGTGTCATCGCCACAAAGAGATAACAGAGCTGTCATGCGGTGGAAATTCAACTGAATATAGCAAAGAGGACAATTAAACGCTCTTGTATGTGGTTACAAATGTAAGCAAGTAAATAATTAAACGTTTACCAAAGGTTGCAAGGCCTTGAACCCTCCATTTTAATCTATCTTGTATACGTTAAGTTACTTACAGTCAAGAATTCATATGGGTCTGATACATAAAGCTGAATATATAAGTTTTTTTTTTAATATGTTTTCTAAACACAAAATTATTTATATTTATAAAATAACTCTCTAAAACATCACAAAATAAATAACTTCGAATAACATTTTAAAATATTAGTTTTTTTGTTTCAATAATTTCTCATTAAGGATTCATACTTTATTTTCAGTAGTTCCCACTAGAACATTTGATTTATATTTAAAGAAATAAAGATATATTGATTTTAAACCCTTTTATTTGTTAGCATACTTTCAAATTTAGGATTTTGAAAATTCCGTTTTAATTAAGGAAATTGAGAGAAGTCGGAAAAAGTTCGGCTTTCTTCGTTGTAAACGCCAAACACATAATTTGGTTGGTAAAAATCGAGTTTTTTTTTTCTTTTTTGTTTGGGCTTACAGACCTTGTAGATCTTTGGACGCCCGAAACACTTTTTCAAGCGTGCCTGTCTGAGGCTACTGCTTTCCAGAAATGGTTATGGAATAAAAATAAAAACTATAAAATAACAATAAAAGAGAAGGTAATAATACAATAGCAGTAGACAAAACAATAAATTTTCAATGCGTCATCCTCGTGACAATAAAAAAATACATACTTTTTTTTTTAAATTTTTAATTATTTTTACTCTAAACCGAAAACCCAAAAAGTAGGGAAGTTTTAGAACATATTTCAAAAAGAGTTGGGAACATTAAAACATTTTCATGAGTTGAGGAATTTTATTTCAACCCCCTCCCCTCCCCCGCCAAAACAAAAAAATTGTTTTTCTGCTTCAATTAAAAAATAATAAATTTAACAACGTATTTTTTGTTGTGAAGTTATCATCGGTTCATATTAACTTATATAACTGATATTACCAATGCTACATCTTTGTTCATTTTTTTTTTTAAATTTAGATAATAAAAACCAGAGTTTAGAAAAGTCATTGTGGTAGTCCCAAAATATACTGAAGTTGAACATGAGTTAAAAAAAAAAAATTAATTAAAAAACCGGTTCATAGTAATAAAAAAAATTAATCCAGCAAAAAAATATTCTCTCAAGCATTCTAATAAGGCGAAGCAGTGCATCACCTCCTAACAAAAAGAGACGTCCTACTTAAAGGTACTTATTTTTATATATCGAAGTTCCTCCCCGTTCCAAGGGTTGTTAAAGTCCTCCTCCCATTTGTTAACTAACGTTTAACTCCTGTAAAAGGGGGTACTTAAGATAAGTGCGTAACACTTATCAGGACGAAACAAGTATTTGTAAATGGGACAGATTAATCTACCTCGAGGGTCCATAAATTTATTCGAGTTCCGTAAGAAGTTTAATCGACTACACTGCCGGGACACACAAAATATTATTTATTCGAAAAAGTTTAAAAGGGCCTAGGAGTATAAAGCCATTTGAGGAAAACTAGAATAAATAAGCTCGACAAAAGAGACAGCCTCTTAATCCGTTGTCACATCTCTGGTCCCTAAATGTCGATTCTTTCCTAGATAACTTCACCCCCCGTCACCGACAGCTAACGAGACATTCAAAACTCTATTTTTGAAGCACCTATACAATTCCTCGTAGTCATTATATTCTTTTTAACATAATGCTCTGCCTGTAAACTGCTTGTAGATGACAAGAAAACATCATTAAACGAATAATACCGCTGTCTCAATCGGCTCATTCTTAGTTTTTATACGTCAAGGAAAAGTGGGACTGTGTCTGTTGTATTGAAAGGGAAAATAATGATAAGGAAAGTTCTCGAGGAAGGAGTAAGATTCAAATTGGAGTATAATTTCTGTCTAACAATGAATGAAAAGTCTTAAAATATAACAAATAAAAAAATTGCTAACTATTTAGCATGCATACATACATCATTCCTTTATAAGGAGATTGTCACGATACGAAAAAGTAGAATTTTACTGGAGAAGCATTTGAAGTTTCTCTAATTAAGTTTATTCATGACCGCCCCTCAATTAATTTATAAACACCAAGTTGGAAATTTAAACAATATTACTAACCTTTTAACTTTCACTTACCTATATACGGAATATTTAGTAAGGGAAAGTGCAAAGTCGTGCAAAATTTCGAATTCGAGTGTTCGATTGAAATACACGTTATTAGGTCCCTTATGTACAAATAAACAAGTTTCGCAAAATAGTCCTAGCTCAAAAACGAAAATTCATAAGAATCTGAAATTACATATTTGAGGTAAGCATGTGAAAGCAATGTCTCGATAAAATCGACTGGCCGAACATACCTCTATAAAGTGGATATAGATTTTTTTAAAAACGGTTCAGACGATTTTGTCGTGGTAATAAACTGTATGGAACATTTTTTTTTTCTATATGCAAAATTGGCGTGACTCAGTAGTATGGCGCTGTGCTAATAACTCTGAGGACCCGGGTTTGAATTCAGCAGTGGTAGATATTATTTATTCCGTTGTAGCTGTGAGTCCACCCTGTGGAGTCGGGAGCCTCCAGGGTCAACCTAACCTCATAAAGTGGGTTTTAATTCGGGAAAAATCTGGTGGTCGAGCCTGACTCTGACCAAATCATATCTAAGCACAACCTTTCGTCTAGTAACAATACATCCTGTAAGTACTGCTGCACCCCCACCCTTTATGGGTTATATTACAGATTTATTCGCGTTGAATTCTCACATAGCAGTGAACAATTTTCTCAATTAGTGTATTTGCTGGAATATACGTCAACTCTCATTTAGTCATCCCCCAAAATTTTAGGGGAAAATATACGGGAGTGAAAAAAAAATTAAATAAATCAATTTTGAATTTTAATACACACACATCAAAAAGAAACTCACGTGATCAAATTAGGTACTATTGAGATAAATAATACCATAATATGTATAAAAAAAAATTATAATGAAGCTTTGAAATTATAAATAACTTTCTAAGTTTCTAGTTGAACTTACTTGATTAGGTAAGTATTTCCAATGCTTAATTTTTAGTACAATTTACGTCAGCTACTCTATTTTGATTTCATGAAACCTTCCTTTTCGTATTCAACTCTCAGTTTACAAACATAACATTTTCTTTGAACATAAAAATCATCACTAATCCTAGTTTAAAAATATTGTATTGTATTTTCTTTCTTCAGAATAAACTCATTAAAAGTGATTAATTTCACTAAAGTAAAAAAAAATTGAGTATAATAAAAGTCCCAAGTTCGATTGAACCATAATTTTTAAAGATCGAATTGGATAATAAATATGTGATAGTAATAATAATAACAAAGCTCGGTTTACACAGGAGCAAAATTCAATCGCCATCGAATATAGGTTTTGATCTCTATTCGGGTATTGAGCAAATATGGTACACGCGGACAAATTGCAATAAACACTCGAACATGAGAAGATATTTCCAGGAGCGGTAATACTGAGAGTTCTACTTGACCTGAAAGATCCTTAGCAGTACGTAAAAACTATATTATAGGACATAGTTGCTAAGAGATCTCCAATTAACGTATTTTAATAAACTGAGTAATTGTTTTGAAGAGCAGGACCGCTGACCAAAATATTTTATTCTAATTTTACCATACTTGTGACAGGTTCACAAGAAGTGATATCGTCCTTTTCATCGCAATTATAGTCCGGGCAGTTATCGATATAATCATGCAACCACGATTTTGCACTTAAATAGAGCAATTTCGCTCTACATCGGAAAATCGACCGCATCGATACCAAATCGATGATTTTGATTTAAATATGGATGACGTTTCTGTTTCTACCGTACATAAGCCTGCGTACTAGATCTCAGAAAATTTTCAAGATTACATCGCTCGTCATATTCCTGTATTCTACGTCAGACTGCGTTTAATGCGCGGAAGCAGATTGGCAACATTTAAAGTTACTATTTTAATTATAACAAATAAATATTTATAGAATCTAAAGGAACAGTTTCTCTTGGGCTACTTCAGTGCATAACTTACAGAGTTTCAACGACTTCCCGAAGCAATCAATGGTCCAATACAGAAACCGGCGACATCTCAATCACCCCCCGTCACATAATTTCGAATTCTCATTCGTGCAGTTTATTACCAAAGAGGTAAGCAAATTGGGGATCGCAAATAACTCAATATATATGATCAATAGCTCCCCTTCCCTGGTTGTATCACCCCATGGGATAGAGAGAGGGGAAGGGGAAATTTATGACCGATGTGCGCTATATGCTTGTACTACAGCCCAAGTTTGTCTTACTCGGCTCGATAGTCAAGCTACCATATTCCAGGCCTAATGCCGAGCAGTAGCAATTAACAGAAAATGAGTAAATACTACATGAGAAATATTATTCTGTGTAAAATCAACATTTGAATTGTAAATGAACTCCGTTGGAATCACGTTAATGGAATGCAAAATATGACTAAGTGTTGAGTTCAACATGTCTGTCTTTTTACGAAATTCCCAGGTTAGAGGAAAGAAATTCTATGAACAAAATGCTTTCCAAGGATTACTATGAATTCCTTTTGTATATGATACGATATCTAAGAACTCGGGATATATTTCTTTCTGATATATTATTATACAAGATTAGTTAATAGTTAATGTTTTACAAATGCTATACTGAGAACTTAAATTCTCATAGCCATGGCTTTCTCAGAGAAACAATTTTAAATTCAAAACATCTTAACTTTGTTTCCATATAAATAATAATCTAGCAGGAAAAATGTTTTTAATACATTCATGATTTAATTGAAAGTTTACAAAAAATATTTCAATTGTTTTTATATAGTATTTGAACAGCCTGTACGATATTTCGAAACATTTCAATCTCAATAAATTTTTAGTTATCGTTTTCTATGATTTCAATTAAATAAAAAAATCAGTCACATAATAACTTATTTGGAAAAATATACAATTTAATAAAAACTGATTTTTTTAACAATTGTTGAACGAAACAATTTAAACATAGAGATAACTTTTCCCTTGACTGTTAATAATAAGTATTTTTATGTTTCTTGAATATTAATCAATTGTACAACTATAGCTAGGCGACGTTTCGTAACTTTCATCTTTGCCCTACAATAAAAAAAATGTTTGTTTTGAACAAAGAATTTCTTCAATTAATTATTAAAAACCTAAAATGTAGAGAGTATAATATAATAAACAACTATTACAGTTTAAATATCACTTAATCAAAACAGTACTTACATTTGTCTATTACAGTATGTTCTGCATTACTGTAATACAACTAATTCAAGCTTTGTGCCAGAACTGAATAGGAGTGAAATGGAGGAAGTGTGAGTTTGTTCTGTTATTTCCAACACGTATCCGTTCTTTCTAACATGTATTCTAGTCCCTTATTTCTGTTTTGTATTTAGTCCATGTATATTTAGTGTTGTTAATTATTTTTTATGTGTTTACGAGGTTGATTACAACATAATAGAGGTTTATCATCTTCCAACAATTACGTATTTTAAGCTATTTGCACTGTCCTATAAACATTTTTAAGTTCTCATTTTATTTATTGATAATTATTGCAATCTGACACAAATTCATAATAATTTTTTTTATTTTATTTATTTATTGATATTTACAACTGTATAAAAAAATACAACCAGTAAATTTGATCATAATGACATAATGATATGATACAGGATGTAGAGAAACTACCCAGTAGTAGAACTCTAAAAACAGTTAACAATATAAGGTCACGAGGCCATCTCCTTTTCAGGCGCCTCGGAGGATTGCCAGGAATGGAAGAGGAAGCAAGGTTAGAAACGAGTGGGTTTGGGTGGTAAGGGAGTTTACTATGGAAGGAACATTTAGGTCTTTATGGATGGTTTTATTAGTAACAAAATAAGGAGCATTGAGGATGTTACGAAGAATTTCATAATAAAATTTTTAAAAAATACATAAATAAATAAAATATTTATACGTATTGAATGACCTATGCCGGAATACCTTAGGTGAAAAAATTATATCCAAGAGCGGTCGATCGTTCAGCTCAGAGGAAATATGCAGTCTCGTGCACTCATCATACGTACAAAACAATGTAGGCAAAACAAGGCTATCTTTGCTTGTTGAAATTAATAACTGTAATAATTTTTAATTTAGTCAATCTCAGCAATAAAGTTTACTACTCTCAATTCGGATAAATTAATTTAATTTCGCAGTGTTAGAATGTTCCACACTTTAATTTTGATTATGTGTAGCAGTGGATGATGCCGGTGTGCTAAGACGTTTGCGAACATAGCAGGTAAACGTTTCTCACTTGAAAAGCGAGGTAAAGGTTTAAAGACGTTCTGTGCTATTCGCCTTCATTTAATAATGAAATTAACTATAAAAGTTTACGAGAATAATTATTTCTCTAGAAACAGAAGTAAATTTTATAGAAGAAAATAGTTGAAATATTTATTAATCAGAAAACAATTCATATATTTCTATTAATTCGCTGTTTCTCATCAACATATATTATATAAATCGCATATATAATAAATGCATAATATAATTATGTATCATTAGAAAATACTAATTCAATTTTCTAACAACAGCTATAGCAAACTATTGTTAATTACTAGCGGCAAAATATAAATATCATTAGATGTATACTAACAACAAATACATGGAAAATTTAAAAGCTCAAATAACATACAACTCCCCCTTTTATACATAAATTAGTAGATTATTGGTTTTTAAATTCCTTTTTTTTTTTCTAAATTTGATAAATTAACACAACGTAATAAACATTTGATAACTTGAATACAAAGATAAGTACTCCACGAAACTAATAATCTAATGAGAATTTCCACATTATAGAACGAACTGCACTTTCTAAGTTCAAATGCCTACGCGATTCTACTCATGTGTCTGACTTTATCGTTTAAAAAATAATATGGTAGAGTAGATTTTAAAATATTTAAAAACTAAATTTTAGCTACCACCTTTCTGACTACTGACGTTTTTTAGACTAAATCTTCCAAGTGACTAAGGTAGCAACGGTAAACGTGTATGACGTGTTTCTTTTTTTTTCGCTAGGAAAATATGACTCATTAACAATTTCCGAACCGGTTCACACTAGTATTATAACCCTGTGATAGAGAATATTTATACTTTACCTAACTTTCACTTGTTCGAATTTTTGAAAAAAAAAACATAGCCATAATTATCATCTTTAAAAGCTACACTATTTGTATATCCAAAAGACTGTTTACACATCTGAACATGTAAAAAACTAAAAAGTCTGATTGTGAGATATAGGTTTGGTAGAGGATTGAGTAAGGTATCACCTTGTAGATTTGGGTTTTCGATAGAGTCAAAGTGGGCAACAGTCGGTCGTATTGGTAACGAACAAATATGTTGACTTTGAAGTAATGTTTAGATATATTAAATGCAATGATGAGAAAGATTTTTTTTTAAATATTTATTTATTGCTATTTACAACTATACATTATAATACATTTAGTAAATCTGATCTAAGTTAAATTGGAGTGTTAGAGAAACTACTCATTGGTAGCACTCTAATGACATTTTACATTAGCTGGTCTCGTGGCCATCTTCTTTTCAGGCGCCTCGGAGGATTGTCAGGAACGGAAGAGGATGCAAGATTAGAAACTATGGGGTTTGAGAGTTTATAATGGAGGGAGTGATATCTGGTTCGGGCTAGATCGGTTATATATGGAACATTAAGGTCTTTATGTATGATTTTATTTGTGACAAAGTAAGGAGCATTGAGGATTTTACGAAGGATTTTAGATTGTAAGGATTGAATACGAGAGGAATTCGAAGGTTTAGTGGAGCCCCAAAGCTCAACTCCATATGTCCAGATTGGCCTTATTACAGTCATGTAGATCAGTCTTTTGTAATGTGTTGGAAGTTTAGACCGTTTGTCTAGTAAGTGCTGTAATAGTCGAAATCGACGTGCAGTTTCCTGTCTTTTCAATCTGGTGTGAGGATTCCAGGTTAATCGCTTGTCCAAATGTAGTCCAAGGTAGCCGATCTGTTCGACAGGGGTAAGAGTAACAGCTTTAAATGAAACTGTAGGGCAGTTAGTAGGTTTACGACGAAGGGTAAAGGTGATTTGATGGGATTTGTTGGAATTTATCTTAATCCTCCAATTACGACACCAATCTTCGAGGGCTGTGATATGGAATTGGAGATTTTGGGATACAATTAATGGGTTATTATTAACAGCGAGCACACATGTGTCATCGGCATACGTGGTGAGGATAGTGTTAGGATTGGTTGGAATGTCAGCTGTATAGACGGTGTAGAGGATGGGACCAAGGATACTAACTTGAGGAACATCAGCGGACTGAGAATAGAGGGATGAATAGATAAAGATTTAATTTGATAAGCTTCCACCTCCACTGGCTTTTAATATCATAGACAAGATTTCAGCGGACCTCTCAAGGCTCAGCATGAATATTGTATATTTCTAAAAAATTTTAAGAAAAGAGTTAATTTCAGGAAATGCTCCCCTGACGGTAAGTTGGGAAATCCGGACAAAATTGAATTTGACAAAATTTATACTTTGCCCCTCCCCTCTGTAGTAAGTTGTCGCATCAACGCCTCTGCACACTTCCTTATTTTTCAGTTGCTCGAAGGAAAGTGACTAATTAAATTTAAAAATGAATGAAAATAAATTAATTAAATTGATGAGACGAAATATAACCGTTTACGACTTTAAGATATTTGTAATATTTACATAATTTTATTCAAATTTTAATTTTTTAAAAATATTTTTAATTATACACAAATATTTTTCATAATTATTTTTTTATTGCTACTTAATTTAAAAAAAAATTATTTTGTTACAATTATATTTGTTTTTTTTTCTGTAAATCTAATCTGAATAGATTTATACATTATACATCATTATGACTCATGGTTTTTGTAACATGTGGTAGGTTTTAACATTATTCAATAAAAAAATATATATATAATTCTTACTGAAATAATTAATAAGGGAAGGAAAACTGCGCAGAAAAAAAAATAGATATACGTGAAAGGTTCTCTAAGCGAAGGACAAGTGACTCACTAAAGTTGTTATGCTAATTTCATGGATAGATGTTATGAATATAGGTAAAATAATAATCATTATAATTATTTATTGGCTACAGAATAGCCTAGAACTAGGTGGGATAATAATCTGAGAATTTTTTTTGTTTTGTTTTTTTTCGGTCAAGACTCCCATTGGAGTCCTATACTGACTAACTTTGGGGGTCAAAGTTTTTCATTTTGTTGGACCGCCACTCAATGAAGAAAGTCACGGCCCAGGCCAGATTCGAACCGGTACCACCAATAGACATCAAATTGGGAACACTGTCTCTTAACCACTGAGCTACGGGCGGCCCAATCTGAGAGGTTATGGCATACATTAATATTTTTCATTAAAATAAAAATTAAACCTATACCGCTACAACCCTTGAAGGGTCAGGGACGCAGTAATTTGCAAAGAAGTACTGTTACTAGACCAACGGTAGCACAACGAGCTGGTTTGGTCAGAATCACACTCCACCGCCAGATTTCTCCCAAATTAACTCGGGTCCTTGGAGTTAGTAGCATAATACCTTACCACAGAGCTAACCGAATTCGTTTTTTAAAAGAAAGTTCGTTTTTCATTTATGTATTTGAATATAAAAAAAAAAAGAGTACTGTAAGAAAATTATTGAAAGATTCCCCTCTTAAGTACTAGTAAAAAACCTTTTCAGGTTTTATCAGACAAAACAAATCACATAAAACTGCTCTCATGCCGAAACGATACATCTCATATCAACAGAATGACTAATTATAGAGAGAAAGTTTAACATATACTGAATAATATCTCAATACTAGATAAAATTTATTAAATCAGTCTTTAACTATATAGCCAGAACATATTATTTCTTCAATATCAGAAAATGAAACTTATTCCCATTAATGAAACATGCCTAAACATCAGCTGTGTGACCTTACACCTGGAATGAAGTCTATTTAGCGAAACATAAATACATTCTGTTAATTTAGAAACATCTAAAATTACATCGACCTGTGTAGTTACCACTTACTCCTCTTGCGAGATTGAAGTTTAATGTTACCCAAACAGTAATGAATACCTCTTAATTGCATAAAATACATTAAGCAATAAGCAGGGGCTATGTTACAACAATTTGTGAAGAGGGGCGAGATAATAAAATACCCAACATTTTGACCAGATTTACCAACAATACTAAAACATTTTAATTATATAGCGGAATATCTGCTGCGGATTCTAAACTAGATACAAATATTTTTTTAAACTTTTAATAACATGCAAAATAAATATAAATTGTCGGAAATAATAATAATATAAATTGAGTAAAAATGGGTAATAGCAATGTGTAATGTTAAAAACACCAACTTGAATTAAAAACTAAAATTATCAACAACGATAAAAGTTATGAATCAAGAGAACTAAACATAAACTAGAAATAATTTCATTATAAAAAAAAAGATAAACTAAATTTGCTTCTAAATAACATAATACTGTAGCATCTAGAGATTTTTTTAGAGGCTTAATGTAACTTTTTATCTTCTAACCTATCACCAGGGCCGCATATTTACTGTCCGTAATAAAACTTTATAACGCAAATATTCAGGTTAAAAACTAAAAATCAATACAACAGTTAAAAAGGTGAATAACGCCGAAACATGAAAAACACATTGCTAACCGATACGAGATAACCCCTTTGCATTGTATCACTAATGTAGTACATATTGGTTAAACTCCCTTCCTAAAGGTTCATTCTGTGGCCTACCAAAATCAACTTTTTTGTTTACCCTTTTTATCACCCTATTCTGACCAGCGTTGGAAGAGTTTTCATTGCATGGGGCCGCTATGAAATAAAAGTCAAACCGCCTTGGCCAGGACCAAACTGGTGCCGCTGCATTTATGAGGTTGCTAAGGTAACACCCAAACTCCTCGGCTACAACGCTCTCTTATGCCAAAATTAACTGGATATCCGAAGACATTTAGGAATTTAGAACTAATGACTTTCCCAAAATCTACTGTGAAATTTTTGAAATTTCTGAATGGTAGACAACTTGTCTATTATTTTAACCTACGTTATTAATTGGTCGTATTATATAAAATACGAATATAAAAAACTCGATATTAAATATTTAACAGGGAATATAAAATAAACTTAGTAATATAGAAAACCCAAAAAGGATTACATCCCTTACGTAGGTGATCAGTAAACAGGGCAGAAGAGGGAGAGCCCAACAGCTGGTCCTTCAGGGACCAATTCGAAACTACCCTTCCCACCGGCGTAAAACTTTATCCCTTTCTCGGTCCAAGAGAGTGGGAAAATGTCCAATACCTATGGATTATGGCTGCGTTGAGTAGTGCTGGTCAGATCAATGGAGTCCTGCCCCCCAGGAAAACTCTAGATGGTATCGGGCCATCCTAACTATCTCTTACCCACTTTCACAGACGATATAGAGCCCATCCTCACACGACCTTTCAATACTGTTTATAGACTCTAAATAACGCAATTAAACAAAATTAATTAGGAATGTTGAAGATTTAAAACATAACAATGTGAAAGTTATAATAAGCATAAATTAATATTTGTATAGTTATTTTCCATTCCATATCCGTCCAAAATTGAGGGATACATATATTTTGAGGCTATGAGGATGGGGAATATGGGGGGGGGGCTACTATAAACTGCGATAATTCTGGTAAACCAGTATTAAAAGACGTCAGTATCAGAGAAACTGAAAATTTCTTATAAACGTTATTTATCATCGGTTTTCGAATAACATTACATACATACAGATAGTATGCGTTTTCGCATGTAGTATTTTCTAATTAAACTCCCCTTGTACAGAGCTATTATGCAACAGAAAAAAAAATCAGTGTTAAAAGTTAAATATAATTTATCTTTGTTAGTAATTTTTGGGGGTTTTCTAGAAAATTTAGTTAGATTTGGAATATTGTAGCGCAGGTTCTTAGCCTCCACTGGCTCATTACCAGTGAAGCGGTAAGAGGAATGCTCCGGGATCTCAAAGAGCCCTGCTCTACCCCTCACATGTGTGATAGAGTGTCAATGTGACTGATGATTATTTTATTTATTTTTATTATTATTGTTTTTTATTTAATTGAGATAGTTTGATTATATTAATTTTCTTTATCTTTCTGTTTGTTTATATTTAGAGAGAGATTTTATTTATTTTTATGTACTTTTTTTAATTTATTTATTTTTATTTTTATTCTTATTTTATTTTATTTTTGTATGGATGTGATCAGTTATCACTACTACCTATTGCCCAACAAAGTTGCGGCATATTGTAGTATCTATGAATAAATAAAGTTTTGAAAAAAAAAAAAAAAAGATTTGGAATATAATTTTTTTATGGATTACAAGAATTTTGAAACATATAACTTCTAAAGAATTTTTTTCTCTTGATTGTTAAAAATAGTAAATAAAAAAGGCGAATCCATTATCATTTTTCTTGTTTTATTTCATTAATGACACAAACATAAGAGACACACGAAAATCGAAACTACCCAGCGAACAATCAATGATAGAGCTGAAATCCAGCACGTCTCACGAATCCAAAACTGAAGGCAAGAGGTGACCCTTCGGGTTTACCATTCCAAACTTTAAGACGAGGGTATTGACTGGCAATGTTGTTTAATGTCGGCTTTAGCATTGAGCCTCAGATGAATGTTGGGCAGAGGCAGGGAGGAATGCGTTGGCCGGGGGGTAGGGAGAGACCAACCCCTCAACCCCCAGCATTCTCTTAGGATGGTAATTACACCAGGGCTTTCGGAAAATACTTTCTCCAGAAAGTAAAAAGTAGTTCTAACAGCCCTGGATTTTTAACCCTCTCCTTCTCATTTCAGTTCTCTGGTCGATGCCTGAACAAATTGCCTCCGAACAGAATGCATAGAGGCACAGAACTCCGTAACATACAAAGCGGAGAAAGAATTGGTTAAGATCACAAAAAAAAAATTTAAAAATTCCTGATTGATTTTATACGAGGCGTGTAAATGCAACAATAATTAACAGAATACATAAAATAAAATAAAACCATATCCCATATCATAAAACATAAGGTGACTATCTTATGATAAAAAATACAAACTGGAAAAAATCGAATAAAATTAAACTAAAAATAATAAATGAAAAGGTACGATTTCTCCTAATATACATATTTACAAGTATAAACGAAAATCTAAACATCAAATACAGAAAGTACATAAACCAACGATATATTTCCTTATTATTATCAAGAAGGTAAACATAAAAAAAATACACTTTTTTAAGTCCTCTTCTCAAAAACGAAATGTCATACGAAACTGAAATTAAATATTTAAGTGAGAAGATAGTAGCGGGAGGGAAGGGGTAGTTAAAATACACAAATAAACAAAACTTATTTATTTGTGCCGAGGTTTCGACCTGAGTTTCAGGCCTTCTTAGGGCTGAACAACCATAACTCAGAGAACCATAAAAATAAATTAATAATAAACAAATTTGGAAATACACATAACAATAAATTAAGTAGATACTAGTCGATTGATAATAATAAAAGATAAAATATAACATTATAGAGGTAAGAATTATACAAAATAAATTATAAAAACATAATTAAAAAACTTTGTAATTAATTATCCCTTAAATATTTAAGGGTGGTATATGATTAGGAGCACAGCAGCATTTTCTTGATAAAATCGACTCATCAAAATTACAACTTTATACAATCGATTTTTTGATACCCATTTTTTTTCGATTTTATCAATAACGGCTCGTACGAATTTGATTAAACTCGGTATATCTTTGTAAAATTAAATCGCTTAGTTTCAGCTATGTCTTATTGTCATTGAAATAGTTCGACAGCAATTAAATGGTGCACTAAACAAAAAACTGAATATATTCTTTTATTCGATAATCGAATTCAGATTAACATTTTCTGATAAAAGAAACTTGAATAAAATTGACCGAAGCCTTCATTCACCCGGAGATGGAGGACCCAAAATGTCATTTCGTTTCTTTATGAATCATAATTAATGATACAAGTATGAATATAAATCAAAATTTGCAAATATAAAGCATCCAACATTGAGAATGCTGACGCGCCGCAGTAATAAAGGAGATAATCTTAAAATTGTTGCCATTATACCACTTAAACTATCTTAGTTTTACAAAATTATCCTAAAATGTTTTTAATATTAATTTTTTAAAAAAGATAACAGGTATTTAAAAAATTTTAGGAAAAAACCAAGTTTATCGAAACCCTCTGTAACAACAGATTTGGTAAATGTATTTCAAACTATATGGTTCCATATCTGTTCAATCAATTACTAGAAGAACTAATAAATAAATAAACCACAAAGAAAACTAAAAACTAAATATTTGACTGTACTTTCTTACTTCTATGATTCCCAATAACTGATTTTGATTCACCAAATGATCATATCTGCCTTTATTTTTTCTTTACTCCACATAATGATTCATTATATTAAGATTAAAATTTACTTTGTATATGTGTGTTTAATTATGTATAATATTTATTTAGATATACTTATAACATTATTTTTATCATATATTTGTATCATTTTGTTTTATTGAATCCTTTGGCTACTCTTAAGTTTTAATGTTCCTTTCTTGTTTTATTCTTTATATTAGATATCATGTTACATATTGTAGTATAATATTAAATTTATTATATATTGTATTCTTATTTTTAATCAAGTTCACTCCATACTTATTACGACTTCATTTACTCATTATTATTAATTTATTAATTGTAAATTCGTATCCTTTTTTCCACTTCATAAGTTCTTTAGCGGTTTAGTACTAGTTTGTTTTTTATATTACATATCATGTTACAATATACTGCAATTATTATTACGTGGAGTATAATATTATATTTATTATATATTTTTTTCTGTTTCATATTTTATATTGTGATCTTATTTTTAATCAAGTTCACTGCATACTTATTAGGAATTCATTAGCTAATTATTATTAATTCACTAATTATGAATTAGTTCTTCAATTATTTGTATTATTAGTATTTGTTTTTTACTTTACTTTCATTTTAGTATTTGGTTTTATCGCTACAAATTAATTCATATTCTACTGTTCGAGCTTATAAACCACGGTAGCCTCCACAGGGTCCTAATAATCAAAAGTGTAACTAATAAATTTCATTCCTAAAAATAAAATTCATATCTATCATTTTCATATGTTATTTTGGTACCGACCGATATATGTTACCATCTAGTCGTACAATAATAATAAAATAAACAACTATATGGAATGAAGATAGTGAATTTTGGCTGATGGAGTACTGAAACAATAAGTGACGCAGTCATAAGCATTGAAAGGATATAATTTTCAAATATACTGAAAGAGTTTTTTACTTTTTCTTTTCGTTTAGTTAAATTGAAGGCAAGGCTTTGATAATGGATTTTTGAAAATTTGATTTAACTGAATACTGAGTTAGGGCTTTCAAGGCCCAATGAAGTTACATTTTAGAGACAACTTTCAAGTCTCTACTTTTAAGAAAAGACAAGGGGTGGGGAGCGAACGTCGAAGTCCACAATTCACAGATTCTTAATTTTCAAAGTCTGAACTTAAAATATTTTTAGCCATATCATATCTATATTTATTGACATTGTGTTACATATTTATACTTCTCGAAAGCGATTCATTAATATCGTGAGCAGTATAATAAGCCAATTGAAATAAAATCCATTAAATTGGAAGTAGTTCAAGCCCTGATGATGATTATTTTATTAAATATTATTATTTTTTATTAAATAAAAATATATATGAATTAGCAATAAAATATTTTAAAAACACTGACTTACTTCATCTACAATGCCTAAATAAAGTAATCCCAAGTTTTATTTCATATTTAATGTATTTCATTTTCAGGAACATGAAAAAAATTGATAAAAGAAATATCATTGTGAGTGAAATAAATTTATTGTAATTTTTTTGCATAAAGCTGAGCAACAAAAACTGAAAAAGAAGCAATCCGCTTTACACCTAATAAGAAGCACTTTATTAAAGAGGGATTTTAAGAGATTTTTTTTTTAAATAAAGAATAGAGGAACCAAATTCTTATTTTATGTTTTTATTGGCCAAATCCGATATCAATAAATTCCCCGAACCAGGGGGCGCTCTCCGAATACTGTTTTATTTTTTAAATCGTGTTCCTAAATACAAAAATACCTATTTAAAGAGCAACAATTGTGTTTGATTTGACAAATTAAAAAAAAAATAAAAACTGCTTTTGAAGAAAAAACTGTTAAAAAAAAAATAAACATCACAAAATTCACAGTTATCTTATTGTTATTATTAAAAAGGTCTCCGTGGAGAACTCTTTTTATTATTAAACTGTCGTGTTAGTTATGTTAAATAAATAAACTGCATTAAAATGGATTCGGAATGAGGGAAAAAAAAAACCTAAATATTCTTCATTATTTTAAATCTCTTTCTGCAATAGTCACGATACAATCATGTTGCCAAAACGGGGTACAAGTAACTTAAGGGTACAATTTAAAAAAAAAACATTTTAATAAAATTAAATAAAAAAAACACTTCCCCTCCCCACTCCTGAAAACGTATTCTGGCTACGTTGGATAAAGTAAAATTTTAAAACAAATTTATCTTATTGTTTGATACTTGTACAATGCGCGGAGCAGTTTCCATTTATATAACTTTTGGGAGAACGTTTAACAAGTCAGGATATTTTAGAAATACCATGTTTCGTCACGGCCCTGTCCATCAGGATTATCCTTGGTTTACAATATAAAAATTGATTGAGTATGATGGCCAATTCTTTCTTATTTATTTAATTTCTTGATAAATAGGATATATATATTGTTTATATAGTCATTGAATTTTAGTTAAATTGTTAAAGAGAGTATCCCCAATATTTTTTTTTTCAATTCGATTTGAATACTTTTAAAATTCGGACTCAAAACTGCCGTTTCCGGTGTAAACGAATTTATATTAGAACTTTTGAAATTTATTTATTTTTTTAATTAACTAAATATTTATTAATATATAAACAAATTTATATTTAATTATATATAATTTATAATAAAGGAATAGTGTTAGATCTAGCTAACTCTTAATCAGTATGGGTGCCACCTTATCCCAATTCTACCCACGAACCAGAGAGGGATAGAATACCGGTCTCATTCCACACTCATCTCTTTCTATCACTTCTCGAACCCCAACTGTTTCTTTATAAAATACATTTATCAAAATTTAACAATACCCATGGACTTATAAACTTTGTTTGAACTTCTAAACAGGGATTCAGTATTCAATCGTATCTAAACTCAAACAGGAAGAAAATTGAAAAGAATGACTCAAAACACCCATAAATCATTTTGCCTACTCTACTCCTCTAAGAGTACTATAAAATATTCAAACGGCTATTTCGTTTTAGTATTGTTTGAGAGTTGTTTTTTCGAAGCTCTCTAAAATGGTTCAAACATTTTTCATAACTATTTTAAAACAGAATATTATTAAGTACTTTTCGATTTTAGATCTTAAGATTTTCAATACGAAATTTTTAACAACCTTTTCAAGAAACTGAAATAAAATCAAGATAAAATACAAAAAAATAATATACAGCACAATACTATTATCTTATATTCCTCAACACGGAATCCCTCTACTGGGGTTATAATTGAATGTCAATCGCAGTATGTTTTCCAGTACCCATGTACATACATTCAAATAGGTAACGTTATTTCCAACAGAATTGTTTCACGAAACAAATCCTAAGTCGTATCAACTTTTCACGTATTAATTCGATTGGACGATCAGAAAAACAGAGCTCCAGTTGAACAAACGATTGTTCGACACTATAAACATTTTACCCTCTCCCAGACTCCAAATACTTGTCATAAGAACGTGATACGGAAAATGTCACGCAAGGAAATGTTTGTTTAATCAGAACTAAAACGTTTCCGATGTTCCCCGCGCCCACGGCCATTCATCCCACTGAGTTTTACAATACATGACTCTCTCCAGTTGATAAATTTTCTACCCGAAATTCGGTACGACTGTCACATAGCGAACGGCTCGCAAAAGACAGACACTCCCTGACACCTCGAAACGGGAGGGGAATGCAATATCATCACGAACTTGTTTCCTTATCTCCATGCAATAAAGTTGATTTATGGTTTGACTGCTTCCTATCTATTGAGACTAGAGCAGTACTTTCTCCATGGGGTGTGGTAGTTGTGCACCAAGAAACGAATGGAAACGAGAGTATGTGGTGTTTACTTAACATACTTGCGCAGGAACATAAGGTTGAGTATAAAGCAGAGATCAACTTTAAATTGTCCAGAAAAATAAAGAGATAAAATTTATTTCGAGAATAAAAATCCATAAAACAAACAATATTTAGGGCAATATAACGATTACGGAACAAATAAAAAAAATATGGTAAAACTATACCATATAGTATAATTAAAATATTTTTAGATGGTATATGTATCATTCTGTATGTATTAAAAACGCCAATTTTATCTTTATTTTATATAGTCAATGAATTTGATCCAATTTTTCCTAAAATAGAAATAGCGAATTTATATGACAAATTTTAAAAAGTCCCAAAAAAATGGAACCAAAATAAATTCATAAGTGAATCAGCCGTTCAGAAAAAAACGTGTTGCCAACACAAACGAGAGTATTAAACTTAAAACATACAACATATATCAGTAAAAAGTTTCCAACCTAGAGAAGTGTCACAGGTTTGTATTTAAGTCCCGTAAATTCCAATAAGTGTTTTTTCTGGTATGGAAAATACTTAAAAGTACAAAGAAGTAAATCCAAATATTGGTGTGCGGGCGCCAAAAAAATTTTTTTGTAAGGCTTACTGTTACATTTAAGTTCTGACTGATTTGCACCTAAGGACATTGAACACAGGAATACTGTGGAGTTTTCAGAAAATCATACTCGATTCTCACGTTCATGCAAGATTCTTTCGGTTTCCATTTAGAAAGAATAAGTAGAAATATATCAAATAACTACTTAGTCCATTATACAACTAATCTCGTTTTGTTTAGAAATAAACATACGGATGATATAACATAAAAATTGAAATTATCTTCTTCTATAGTGAGGTTTCCTTTACCTCCTGCCTATCCCCTTCGGATCCGTTGGTCTTAAAATTTCCTAACACCAGCATAGACCGTATGTATTTTTTTTTTAACTTCAAAAACCAAAATCTGTTTGGAGCATCAAGGAGGATCTTAAGGGTATTAAGAGATTTTTTATTTGCCATGAGAAATACAATACAATTAAAATAGCTGCTCATATTCAATTAAAATATGATTGGGAATATGTTTTTTTTAAATACAAGCTGTTTAATAATCAATCGGGAGGGCGAGTGTAAGAAGTAATCTGTTAACGGTAGAAACAATATTTATAGAGGAAACAATTATTTAGGATTATAATTTTTAAGCTTCCGCCGACGGAAGGTATGCGGGTAGAGCATGGCAACTCTAATGATTGTATAATGAATAGAATATTAAGAATTCCCGCCACCTACGATTCACAACATTAACAAAAATTGTACAAATCTCGACAACGCCCATTTTTTTAATTACTATATTAAACAAAAGGAAAGAACTATTTCCAACAACGCTTCGCCTTATTAAGAACATTAATTAATTTATAAATGTATATAGGAAAGGGAGATATGCATTAATCATAACAGACAGATGAGAAACGACATCAGTGAACCTTAATATTTTTATATAGGAAGATGGTCAGGGTTGCGGTCACAACAGGGTTGCGGTTGTGACCGCAACCCTGACCATCTTCCTATATATCAATTTTTACGGTCAACTATATATACATATATACTTAATATTTTTAAAATTGTCCTTATGTAACCGATCTAGCCCGAACCCGATATTATTCCTTCTATAATAAACTCCCTAACCACCCAAACCCACTAGTTTCTAACCTTGCTTCCTCTTCCAAGGAATTTTTTATTAAAACAGTACATTTTATGGTGGATCTACACTTTTGCCACTTAAGTTAAGGAAGGAGTTATTTCAAGTTTAATAATTAAAATTTTTGTAAATCATTTTTGATTGCAGATAATCCTGCTGCTGTTTGCTATTAGCCTATTTCTGCCGACAAGAGTTACTTTTTTTACAATATATTCAAGATATTTTTTTTTAAACAATTTCATTTTATTTTTGATATTAGTTTTCCCTCCTTTTATTCACACAAGTTATATCACATCATCCTTATTCATTATTTCCCTTTTTTGTTTTCAAACTTATCTACGCTATTCTCTCTATTCTACCTCCACCTGTGATCCACAACATCTGCTACACCAAGACAATGCAAATGAAACGAAATTATTAATAAAAATAAATATAGGAATGATTAGAAAATAAAATAGCCACCGCATTAAAATAATTAAAAACAAACAAATAAATATTTAAAAAACTTATAAATAAGTTTAAAAAATGAATAAATAAATTTTTAAAAAAATAATTAACAGGCCAACAAGCTAAATATGCATATTAAAAATTATATTGTGAACACCCGTTTTTGCTTATTTTTATTATGATGATTTTTGTTTGTAGTTTCTCCAGCATGTTTTTTTCGAAGGATATTAAATCTCTTATAAAACCAGAAAACATAATTACTAAAATCGGACCATCATTAACGAAGATACGGCATATTAAATTTTAAAAAATATAACCTTGTTTTTAATGGCATTTGAGCAGGAAACCCGTTTAGATTTCTAGCTATAACTCGAAAACTATACATCTCCTGAAATATTTTAGATAAATTAAACTCCCATAAAGATCGTAATTGGACCAACGTAAGTGGAAATACAGAAAAAAAATTTGTTTTCGACTTCTTACCCAAACAGGTTAGGAAAGTGGTGAAAGTAGATACACCAAATATTTTAATATTTACTATTTATTAAATTAATAAATTATCAATTAAAATAATAAACCATTCGGTGATGTTTTTCATTCAATATCTTTCGCGTTATATACATTCCAAAGGGATATTATCTATGAAAAATGGTACGGAGAAAATAAAAGTGATCACATCTAAATGGAGGATTGAATCATAAAGGATCATTAGAAAGGTTATCAGCGAAAAATGAATTTAGTTCATCAGGAGTAACTGGGTAAGAAGCTTGGCTACTAAATCCAAGGACACGAGTTCGAATCCGGCCGGGAAGAAAATTATTTTCTGTTACGCAGTAGCCGTGAGTCTACTCCTGCGGGTTCTGGAGCCCTCTTGGGGGCCACCCAGCCTCTTAAATTGAGTACCCTTAATTGGGTAAAAATCTGGCGGTCGAGCGTGATTCTAACCAAATCCCCTCCTCGCACAACCGTTGGTCTAGTAACAGTACTTCATTACAAAGTACTGAACTGAACCCCTGACCCTTTATGGGTTGTAGCGGTACAGATTTTACTATTACTTTTTTGGAGTAACTGGGTAATGAGTATAGAACATAGTAATAGGAGTAAGTTATAAGGGAGTTTCATTAGGATTTTCACTCTCATTTAGATTCAGGAGCTTGAGAGAGAAAACTATGTGAAAGGGGCTAATAGTTTTAAATGACAAAATAATAGAAAGGAAGGGAAAAATAACGTTAGGAAATATTTACCCAGTCACTGCTACTTTAATGCCTCAGAAAAAATAATTTCAAATCAAAATATATTTTCGATACAGCAAAAAAATAGTTTATTTCGATAAAACATTAATAAATAGATAACTAATATTTTAAATCATCTCGATCCTCTGGCAGAGACTTCGTCTATGTTGAGCCACTTTTCTGGTATCACGTCAAATAAAGAGTCTTTGACAACGCGGCAAAAACTTAAAGTTTATTCTCAGGCAATGCACAAAAGAAAAAAAAACCTTTTACAAGATCTTACATATTCCCACTCGTCGATCCACATCAACTCCAAAAGTAACCTCCTCTCTATCTGACCCTCCTATGCAGAGATTCCATCTCACACTACGAAATAAAGGCAGTCAAAAATTACAAGTAATGGAACGAAAGACCATTTCCATGGGGAAGGGAGGAGTCAGACAGAACAAATTTACAAATCAATGATTAAAATTTGTTCACAAAGCAGATATTATTAAATAAACATCTAATGCAATAAAATAACAATATAAATATTTCCTCTCCAAAGGATAAGTGAATCCAATTAAATAATTGTCAGAGCACAGTGGAGCCGGATGGAGGTACTAAAGAAGCACATTTAGGATGGGCTGTATACTACAACAGTGATCAGGATTATTATTTGATAGTATTCAGTGGAACTATCATCGAATTGTTGATCGCATGATCCCGCCATACCGACGACAGTTTTGACGCGCAAAACAAACCATAACATTTCACTTTCAACAAATCTCCATAAATCGCATATACTTCACAAGACGGCGACATACTCTACAATGATCAGAAGCAATTCGATAGGCGCTCTTTAAAAATTCACATCCTTGTTAAATAAACAATATACAGAGCAGAAGCGTACGGTCGTATCATTTTATGATATAAGCACAAAATGTACTTATAATAATTTAAATTGATGCTTCAAACCGTAAAGGATAATTTTAAATCTGAGTCTTCATAGGTGTGGACAAAAAATATATAAGGGAATTAGCTTCCTCCAAAACTAAAGGTCTATCTATACATATATAGAACAATGGCAAATTCCAGCATTCGCAAGCTTGTGCATGGGTTCTTTGGATTGGCTGGTACAAGTTGACCTGAATTTGCGGCCTGTCGTGTGTCGGTGTTTGGGCACAAATCAAAGGGCGCTTGTGGTGCGTTCACACGTTTGTCTTCAGGTTGCTTTGATTTAGAACTGCCAACAGATAAATATTCGTGGTCTCCGTGTTTTAATTAATTAATGAATTCCCCAATCTTTGAATTCAATAATTAACTCTTGTTTAAGATTGTATATTTTAAACTTCTATCGATTCGGTGTAAATTGTATCAAATGTTGTGAATTAACTTTAGCAGTTTATTTTTGATTTAACATAGCACAAATATATATTTACGTAGACATTATATGTCCAGGTAATTAAATTAAAAAGTTTATGATAAAAATTCTAGAACGAAGTTGTATTTTAGGTGAGTACTATTTACATGAATTTTTATCATTAACAGCCTACATTCCTAATATTCACGTTTTCTTCCATTTGGCTATCATCATTTTGTCCCTTTTTAGAATGAAAATAAAATAAATCGAGTGTAATAGCCCAAAAACTTACCGACGTTTATTGCTTCCTTTGTTTACCAAGCATTTGTACAAGACTTGGATTTGTAGGAAGTGACAAACGTGTAGACTCAGAATAAGATTTTAAGACCGTAAAAATATTAACGGCGCTTCATATTTCCGATTCCAAGCTTATTCGAAGCATTTATAAAATGCAAATCAGTTTCAAATTCATCACTAATATAAATAACATTTAAATTAATTCAAATGACTGTATCATGCTTATAGGAGAAAACTCTTTGTGACAAGGTACATTCTTGGTCGGCATTCCAAATGCATTGCATGGGAGACTTCACCTTGCTGTTTCACCTACCTGTGACCTTTATTTTCTATTGCATTCATAGCAAGGCCACCAACTTTCTTTCTAGGAGTTCGATTTATTTAAAGTTGTTGCTGTATAATAAGAATGTACTCATAACATTAGTTTCTTCAATGAAAAAAAACAAAACAAAATAAAAACCGTAACAGACAGAATAATTACTAAATATTAAAATATTATCAAAAACAATACGATGCATAATTTTTTTACTAGATCTATCTATTTTGAATGACCTGATTTCATACATGAGATAAAAAAAAAAAAAAAAAAATGAAGGTTCAATAAAATATTTTTAAATCTAATAACCAAGTCACTGGAACGAATTTGTTATAATTATCGCGAATAATATTAACAATAATAATAAGCAACCAACATTACTATCTTGTCGTCTCTTAGGATGATAATTACCGTCATATCTCGTTGATTCCGTGTAAGACTATTGCAAGATTCATTTCTCAGTAAGGGGCTTAGTCAACAATAACGATGCATTACTTAAGAGATTGAGAAATATCGCATACGCCAACTGATCATAGAAAAATAATATAAAATATAGCTGCGTATATCATGATTGTTTTTTTGTTTTTTTTTCGAGAAAAACTAAAAAAAAATGAGTTTTAAAATTCTATGTAATACATATATAACCAATGTTTAAATTTATATTGCGGTATAAATATACTCACAAAGCCATAATTACAATTTTAATATCCATTAACAGTAATAAACAATAAAAAAATGACAGAAGTTTAATATTTTTGTTGCTCATAATTTAAATTTAAGTTAAGGACATACAATTATCATGTCCAAATACACAAAAAGGCCATTGTAGTACAAACAAAAATATGATTTATTAATCTTGCCAAATTTTCGCCTATTTAGGCATCATCTGGGCATTAGTGTATATATGAAAAACATAAATTATACAGTAAAAGGACTGTATTTGATTACAATTCAAATACAGAAAATAACAATTTAAATAGCAAAACAATTACTTAAAAAAATTAGTTTCCAGCTCCAAACACCTCTTCAAGATAATTAAACTAGAACCTTTTCCAGGAGAGAGGTTGCAAACATTAAATTATTATAAATATTCTAAAATTGCGATAAAGGTTAAAAAATCAATAAAGCATTTGTAAAATTCAAAAATAAAGAAACATAACTATAAACAAATTTCATTAAATCGTTTGAATTTAAAGTTAGAATCATTAAAAATTTAGCAGATTGGTAATATTTGTCAATAAAACAGTTCATTTATTAGGAAAAAATATATTTATTATTTTCAGTTCTAATAATAGCTGCTACATTTCAATGTAACTAGCAACAAATGACAATAAATAATAGTTAAAATACTTTTTTTATTTTGTTTTTTTTAAATAGCACATATATGTCTAGACAACATACGATTGGATACTTATAGGGCCATCTGGTCTGAAACACAACCATATACCATCACTGAATTGAACAATAATGTTTACTGAAGCACACAGGACACACCGGATAATAGAATATTAGATCCTTGGGGCATAGAACCTGTTACGAAGGACCCCTTTCAATCGGCCCCAATGACAGGGGATAAAAGGTGCCGCAAATCCCAAAGATGAAAACATTCTACCCACGAACCGTGGGCACATGGTGTCAGCAGAACGAGATCTGAATTAGGAAATCGGAGAACCATGCGGCAATACGGAATACATCACTCTGCCTTCGTCCGCGACTGTCCCGTCTAGCGAGGAGTCGAGGAAACATTTTTATAATTTATCATTAATGAAATGAATGTCAAATCGCAGATCTATTATCATTTCTACATTTAATGGACGAATTCACAAACACAAAAAAAACATTGGGATAAATGATACAATGTGCTGTCAGAAATAAAATACAGATACGTATTTTTAAATATGTGTCTAGTTCTTTAAGACTTGAAGGAATATGAGAGTAATATAAGAAATCAGAAGAATAAATCTAGTGGAAATGTGACAATATAAAATAGAAAACATAAACAAAACCATTAAAATATAAAATTTATACAATATAAATTAGGAATCATAAATATTATATGTAATAGTAATGTAAAAATACATGGGGCACTTAAATTAAAATTATAACCAAAGAGAATGCAGGCAACGAATAAAACAAAATAAAGGTTAAACATTAACACAAAAAGGATAAAGAAAAAAAAAACAGAAATAAAAATAAAATAAAACTCACAAACGAAGTCATATGACAATTAATTACGTGAAAAAAACAAGCGTAAAGAAATATAAGTATTTGTTAGTAACTTATAGTTTTTAAACTATTATTATAAATAACAAAAAATGTTATATCAATAAATTTCTTAAACTAATAATAATCACTAAATTCACAAATAAATTATTTTTTGGGATTAGGACGAAAAATACAAAAGTATATTGATAAACATTTCATGAAATTAGTTTTAAATCTGTGATAACTTATACATTGAATGTTTTCTAATCTAAATTTAAATATATTGATTAATTTATAAAAGAATTTTAATATTTGGATATTGTGTTTTATTCATTCCACGAAAGATAAAGCAGCTTAAGAATTTTTTTTAACCTTTTTTAATCAAAAAAATATTTTTAACAACAATATAATGATAGTTATTACTACTATATCACTAAATTCTATTTCAACAAAGGTGATAGATGAGGACCAAAGACTATAACTAACTACCAAGCAAGGTTGCCAAGAACACTTCCAGACATCAAAGGAATAGGGCGACTCCTTGAAACGAAAAGGTGAGCACATAGGTTATATGTACATATGTCAATTAACGAAATTTTAATTAAAATAAATTAAATAATAACACACAGGAACACAAAAGACAGCAATAATAAGTAATAGATGAATTTCTATTTTCAAAAATTAATCGAAACAAATTTTTAAACAGCAGAAAAATAAACATTTATACTTTTAAAAAATCTAGTTTGATTTCAACAAACTTTTTGGAACAAACAAAAAAGTTTTTATGTCAATTGGATCAAAATCTTGAAATTTACTAATGAATTTGCAACTCTTATAAAAAACGTATAATTGGTAACACAATTAAACGTGTATACCTCATGAGTAAGGATGAACTCTACTCTATTCGAATCTTATATCCCTATAGAAGCTTGTTTTTGATTTACAAGTTGTAAAATTTAAAATTTATTTTTAAATGTAATAATGAATATTTTTATTATTTTATAAATTCGTTATAATAACAATAAAATTTTATTTACTATAGACCCATTCATAATGGTTATTCGTATTTTTTTAATGGGATTAATTTTGAAATATTGATTTTTAAAAACCCAATTCTTTTTATTGGCCATTTTGAACGTATTCATATTTACCCCTTCATTTTAATAAAATTCATTTCAATTGAGATTCATTAACAAGAAATACTTTTTTTTAAATTTTATTACATTCATTTATTCTAATTATTTTTAAAGATACTAATTAAATTTAAAACAAGATACTTCACATGAAATATCGTTAAATGAATTCGCTTAACTAAGTTAACACACGCATATATGTTTTCCTTATTTGTTCTCTAATTTGTGTAGACAGTGTTTTTTAATTTTTTTTTTTTAATTGTAACAAATATATTGACCGCTGGTAAAACAAATATTTTCAAAAAGGTTTTTTTTTTTTTTTTTAATAATATTAATATCAAAACTTATTTCAAATAATATTTTGAAACAGTTTTCATAAAAATATTAATTCTAAGGTTTGATAGATCCAATTTAAACGAAAACTATTAGGTAAAAAAGATTGAAATATTAGAATTTCGACGAAATGTTTATTTAAGGATAATAAAAATTAAAGTTTATTTGAA
>NW_027108624.1:2042947-2080731 GCF_000696795.3 Halyomorpha halys | reverse complement strand
TCTGGTTATATATTTTTTTAAAAAATACAGAAAAATATACGATTACTTTGATATGTGATAAAAATTATTAAAAAAAAATTTTAATTAAATTCTAGCACTACAAATCTAAATTATTTGAATATCAAGCATGAAGTTTTAAATTTAAACAACCAAATCACTTTGTATTTTTAAATATAAAATTACAACACTTTTTAACATACAAGAATTGCCCAGATATTCCATGATGTAACGAAAACCAAGTCTCAAAATAAGTCCCTAAGACAGCTTGAACTTGTATTTTACTTGCTGATTGAGGGAGGAGGGGGGGGGGGCTACTTTGAGTCCACTCGGAATCTATCTGGCCCTACCCCGCATATTGATTACCGTTCGAATATTCTACCACAGGCTTTCCCTTCTAAGATCGCCCAGCTAGAGGGGACAGTTCAACAAATTAATTAATGTAATTAACAACAGAGGTATAACGATATAAGACAAAGTTAAAAAAGAAATATTTTTATAATAAAAATAAAAGAACATAATAAAAAGGAATAAGGAAGTAGTATTAGAATAAGTACACGTTTTATTTATTGTATTTAAGTTTTTATTAGTAGCATTAAGCAGTAGTATTAGAATAAGGCATTTTTTCGATTATTACAGCTTTAACAGATAAATAAATATCATGAGAAAAAAAATATATACCTTATTATTATTATTATAGCTTAACGATTATTATATTACATTACAGCTTAGCGAAAATAATTTATCACGTAAAAGATTCCAAAACCAGGAAAGAATGAATTAACAGGATAATTTAAAAGGCTATAGTCGAGGGGATTGCATCCGATAAATATAATTCAGGTTATAACATTGCGGTATGGGCCTATAATGTTGTAACGAATGGATCTCTAAAATTATAATTAACACTGAAGCGACGGTTAACCGTCCAAGGGGCATGCCGAAACGTAGGTGTGAGGATTGCGTTAAAAACAGATGTAGTAGATTTGGGTTTGGGGTGGCGTCACTGGAAAGATTTATTTAGGGAACGATTGGTGGTATAGGCATCGAACTTTCTAGTACAAGAGCCGGGAAGAAAAAAAATTCAGTAATTTCACCCCAATTTTTGATTACTTTAATGAAAACTATGTACAATTACTAGTCGAAATTGATGAGTCTGCCAAGTATAGGTAGGGGGAATAAAAAATGCCGGTTGTTTCAAAACCTTAAAAAAACATTAATTTTTCATTCGGAGCTCTATACCTTTAAAACTACCAACAACACTAGAAAACCTAAGAGAACATTATTTAAAGAAGAGTAAATTTGATGAAATATTAGTCCTAATAGAGATATTTACGTCCAATAGTTCTCGTGATAGAGCCTTTTAAAGCAACATTTCATAAAAATGTACAGAAATATTAGTAGTTAGTTAATTTATTTTGAGAAATCTAAATCTCAGGAACTATGTAACCTATAGATGTCTATTAGCACTCAAGTTAAAGCTAGTTTAATGTTCTATAAAGTAGTTTATGACCTTTACCTTCGTAGGAATAGTAGTTTTCATGATATTTGCTCAAATAAATTGATTTATAGTTGTTGGAACAATAATTTTTATTCATGAATAACATTATTTCAGAAACCATAGGACGTACAGATGTCTGTCTGCACTCAAATTAATGCAAGTTAAATCTACTATAAAATAGTTAATAATGTTTATCTTTGTAGGAGAAGTAGTTTTTATAATATTTGATAAAATAAACTTACAAAATGTTAATTTCTAGTTGTTCGTATAAAATGTTTGATTTTCGAAAAAATATATCTCTAGACCCATAAGGCGCACATATGTCTGCCAGCACTCAAAATAAAGGAAATTTAACTTACTATAAAGTAGTTTATGATACTTATCTTCGTAGGGGTGGTAGTTTTTATGATATTCACATATGAATATAAATTTAGCAAATGATAATTTGTCGGAATACTATAAATTAATTTATTTTAGCTAATATCATGAAAAATACTACTCGTACAAACTACTAAAGACTTCGAAAATAACGACATATCAGTTATAGTGACGAATATTGCCTACTTGTTAGAAATAATTGATTATATTTATTTTTTCATTATAATATAATAAACATATTATTAATTTAATTTTCATTTATTTACATACAACACAACGATTACTTATAATGTAAATTATAAAAGTTACCCGTTTTATAAAATTTTCTTTTTTCCTTTTTTAACTATTGATACGATAAAGTGTTTATTCATTATGGAGTTAAAAAAATTAATAAAATAAGTCCGCAATCACTGAAGATTGCACACTTCAAAAATGATTTAAGGTAAATTATTTTGGACTAGTAAGATTTTTTTTTTTCATAATTCTTTCACATATAAACTTAGATATGATTTTTATCCCAGGATCTATCGAATTTCTCTTCTTGAACTTATTCTTATTTATATTTCTAAACCCTCCCCCCCTTTCTAAATTCTACTATTACATGTTTAATTTTAAGTGATCATCACAATTGATTCGTATAATTTCTATGCTCATGCCATTGTATTTTATGTAATCTAATTAGTACTTTTCAGGTATAAGCCACTAACACCCGTCGCACTAAAATTTCTCTCTTGTCCTACTATTTATTTCTATATTCTTTTGGTCTCTAGATATAAAATCCCATTTCTTTGAATTTATTTATAAAATTTGTCAAATTAAACCTTGGCCTAAAGTTAGAGAGCTACCTATCTACATTTGGTTAGTTCTGGTTCCAATGGGTGAAGAGTCGAGTACAGGTTCGTTACACTCGCTCTATTCGAGGCAATTGTGTCGCTTCGGCGAAATGTCACCTGACAGCTATTTGTGAAGAGCACTTGTAACAGGTGCGACAAGTGTAGCCAGCCAGTCCCACAAAAGATTAGTGTAAATGTTTCGAGCATATTCAGAGAATTTTGTGTGAACTAAATCAATATAATTATATGGCACATGCGTCATTTTACCGGAAAGTTAAACAAAAACTAAAAGTTTTATAAAATCCTCAATAAATCAGAAATCAATCATTGTATAAATTTTAGTTGTAAAAGTCAGTCTTATATGACTAAATTTAGTTTATAAAATTACGATGAACGAACTACATGGACGCATATACGTTGGCATGGCGAAAATTCGTCATATGTTGTATGGAAAATAATTGATTCTTGCTCTTTTAATTCTAAATAAATTTAATTCTAATTTTTAAGACACAGGGATATTTCCAATAAAGAACTGATTTCAGCTTTATTTGCGTGGCATTTAAAAAAAAAAAATTGTATTCAAAGTTTAAGCCTTTGAGTGTTCGGATATTTATTTCAGCAATATTATTGTTAATTTTCTGACGCAATTTTTATCATAATAAAATATTTCTAAAATGGATAACGAAAAAGAAATATGAGCAGACAAGTTATCTGATTGTGAATACAGTGATCACTCAGATTTTTTCAACATTCCCCTTCATACTGGAACATGTTTCAAACAATACCATTCCCTGAATAAGTATTAATTATTTATAAAATTAAAGATTCAAAAATGATTCATCATTTAAAAAATAGAATAATAACTTTGTGGCTTTAGTTACTTATTACAACTTAATTTTTATTTTAACTTCAGAAAGCGAAAAAGAAATAAAAAATTTGTGTATACAGACAAATTTGTTTTATATCATTTTCAATGAAAAATGTATGATTTTTAACAAGTTATATTGCCGACAGTTAAAGGAGCAGTGACCTACAACCTGGGAAACCCAACCTCAACCCGAAGACTGCTGCAGGACATTCTGTTAAAAATTCTATATTTATTAATTCATAGTCACACTACCTCTATTTTACTTATTATTATTATTTATTTTATTTTCTTCTCTGGTCCCTTTTTCAAATTAACTTGTTTCTTTTTACTATTAGAGGGCAATTGTTTGTTTTGTTAAGTGTACCAATATCATTATTTTTTGTTAATTATTTTACTTTTCTCTTTTATTAAGAAGCATTATTCTTATCTATATACTTAATCTTTTTTTTTCTTTTAATTATAACATTGTATATAGTTATGGGTGTCTTTTGAACGAGACTATATCCCTCCCCTTATCAACTGTTTAAAAAAAAATATATAATGTGACGGTTATATCAACCATGACCTTACATGGTCCACCAGGCCGATCTGGTATGCAATAAAATAAAATAATAAAAAAAAACAAAAAAACAAGTTACATTGTTCATATCATTTCTACATATAGTGTAAACAAATGCCGGCAATTTGTGATTGGATGTGCAGAAAATTACCGAACAAATATTAGTAAATGTACTTTTTTGGAATTTGTCGTTTATTCGAACTCATCATTCGTCACAGGCTTAAGAAGGTTAAACAATTTAAAAAGAAGTTTATAGCGAGAAACCTAATGAAGAAATAAAAACTTAGCGATTCGGAATAATCGACATTTTATCAGTATTCTTGAAATTTTCATAGCTGTAACAACCATATTTAACTAAAAAGTCGAATGGAGAAAGATGTGCAATTTTAATTCTTGACAATTCGTTCAAAAATTAGGATTAAGATGGGGGAGAACGAAGAAGGTAACAAAACAAAAATAACGTTTTTCAGGAATTGCTTCCGAATTTTTGAACAAACGCTATAAATAAAACAATTATAATGAGGACTCAGCACATTCTAATAGCACGTCTGAAAAAATAACAGCTACTTATTAGTAATCTCAAAAATAGTAGAAAAAGTATTTATCAGTAACCTCATTGCTAATAATGTAATCGTTTACAAATAATAGTTTTTCACCAATCTTCGTTGACTGGTACATAAAATTTATTTCAAGAGTCGTAAACACCTGAATTTTAAAATGAAAATTCATTTTAATTCTGGATTTTTCAAGAAAACAAGGGATACTAGGATAATACGCCATCCAATAATAATTCAATATAGTTTTTCTTCGTTTAAAACATGTGATGTCGTAAGGGGCGTAAGGTTTTTCATACAGGCAACTATCAATCATCCAAATTTGAAAACACTGTACCTTTTAATGTAAATTCCTCAAACGACTAAAATGCCTGTTAAAACCAGCATTAAGCTTTTATATTTTGTGTCTCCCGTCATAAATCTGAGCTGGAAACTACAACAAGGATGGTGGGTAACATCTTTTTTTAAATTTTTAAAATACCTCTACCTCAAAATAAAAAAAAAAACCGATAAAAGGGTATAAAAGGATTGAACCACCCCCAAGGGGTGGAATATTAAGTAACTAGAGAATTTATAAGGGATGTCTGAAGTATAAAAGAGTCGATGGATATGCGGCGGTGGCAGAAATTTGGAGCTAAAACCTTTAATTACTGCGCGCCAGAATTCCACGGCTTATTAACGCCTTTAGGAAAAACGCCGTTTAATTAAGTTTGACAGGTCTCCTCTGTTCCCGCCTTTAGCCCGTCTCCCGCCTTTTTCCTTTTTTATCCTTTTTTTTTTTTGTTTTTTTGCTACCCCCTGACCGTCCGGGAGGAAATTTTAATGAAATATTGTTGCGGCAAAGGGTCGAACTTTAGGATGTCAATCCGTTCGAAGAGGCTTCGGAACAAAACTCGCAATAAGTTTTGTTGTTTTTTCTTCAAAACTTCGGTACGTTTCAAAAGGGAGGGAAGGATTGTAATTTTAAATTCCATAATTCCCCAAGTTTTTTTCTTAGGGCCCGCTTGCGGAGTCCAATGAAAAGTCGTATCGGGCATATCCGATATAAAAACAAAATAACTGTCGTTGGATAAATTTTAACAAAAAAAACTTTGATGCTCGTTACAGCAAAGCTCAGTACAGCTTTTGCAAATAATAATTTAAATATAATTCGCACTTCAGAAGTCTTTTCATAAAAAAAAAAACAATACAACTAAACAGTATTCTTCCAAGATACGAGTTTCAAGACGTGTGCTTTAAAAAAAAAAAAAAAAAAAAAAACAGCAGAAAATTACGGGTTTTGTAAAAAAAAGAGATAAGAAAAAACATATTATATATAAATATTATACATTTATTTTAAACTTATTTATTTGTTTTTAACTTTACTAATACAGTTTCATATATTCATAACTTCGTTTTTTTATTGTTTTTTTTTTTAATGTATGCGTACTGGTAGTGTTAACATTGGATGAGACAATAAATCTAAATTAAATTTATATCATAAATTTTTGAAATGTAAGATATAAGTTTAATTATTTAGTTTAAATATTTAAAAATAAGAGTGGATACCATAAATTCGGTTAAAACAAAACAAAAAGCGCGAAAAAAAAGATAATTGACTAAGGAACAAAAAAGAAAGTAATGTAACTTATTTATTAAAAAGAAAACTATGGTGATACTTAGTTAATATGGTAGTGGGAAAAATACATTGTATATTCGTTAATTATATTGTTATTGTTAATATATCTCATGACACTGATAAGTATGTTGTGTATTGTGACAACCTAATATAATTGAGCAGAATTGCTGGGTTAAATAAAGCATTTCAAGTTCACTCTAGTAATAAATACAGTGAACCATCATCAGGAAATACATTTAAAAATGTCTTGTCAGAGAAATTAAAATCATGGAATCAAATGTCAATATAAAATACGGAAAACTACATTCCTTTCTCGGACTCGAAATGACAAAGAAAAATGCTTTTTTAATTAATTAAAAAATTAATATATTCCCAATACCGAGCAGAGATTCGGATTAAGGTTTATAATCATATTCAACAAAAACCAATGCTATGTTACCATAATTAAATAAAAGGCACATCCCCCGTAAGCCAGAAAAAAAATTAAAAGAGATAGAATGTATTCAGTGGAAAAAAAGAATTATACCTAATATCTGAAACAGAAAACATACTACATAGTACAAGAGGCCAAGAGGAGGAAAAAGGTAGTTCTCTCACCCCAATTTTTGATTACTTTAATGAAAACTATGTATAATTAATAGTCAAATTGATGAATCTGCCAAGTATATATAGGGGGAATAAAAAATGGCGGCTGTTTAAAAGCGATAAAAAAATTTAATTTTTCATTCGGAGCTCTAGTAAAATTAGGAACAATACAAGAAACTTTAAGAGGACGTCATTTAAAGATGAGCAAATTTGCTAAAATATGAGCCGTAAAAGAGTTATTTACGTTAAATAGTTCTCGAGATATACCTTTTTAAAATGTAACATTTCATAAAAATGTCGAATGGGACGTACTGAAAGATCAGTAGTTATTGAATTTATTTTGAAAAATCTATATCTCAATAACTATTTGACGTACAGATGTCTATTAACACTCAAAATAAAACTAGTTTAATGAGCTATAAAGTAATTAATGGTGTTTATCTTCGTAGGAGTAATAGTTTTCATGAAATTTGCTAATATAAATTGAGTTATAGTTGTTCGGACAAATTTTTATTTGCCAAATTTATATTCAAAAACTACTACCCCTACGAAGATAAGTGTCACTTTATAGTAAGTTAAATTTCCTTTATTTTGAGTTTTGGCAGACATATGTGCGTCTTATGGATCTAGAGATATATTTTTAAAAAAATCCAATATGTCATAAGAACAACTAGAAATTAACATTTTGTGAGTTTATTTTGTCAAATATCATAAAAACTATTACTCCTACAAAGATAAAAATTATTAACTATTTTATAGTAGATTTAACTTGCATTAATTTGAGTGCAGAGAGACATCTGTACGCCAAATGGTTTCTTTAATGAAGTTTTTCATAAATCAAACTTAATGTCCGAAAAACTATAAATCAATTTATTTTCGCAAATATCATGAAAACTACTATTCCTACGAAGGTAAAGGTCATAAACTTCTTTATAGTCCATTAAACTAGCTTTAATTGGAGTGCTTATAGACATCTGTACGTCACATAATTCCTGATATATAGATTTCTCGAAATAAATTAACTAGCGAATTAAATGAATAACTAGTGAAAACTAATGAATTAACTAGAGAACTATTGGACGTAAATAGCTCTTTTAAGGCTAATATTTCAGCAATTGTACTCTTCTTTAAATAATGTGTTCTTAGGTTTTCTAGTGTTGTTGGTAGTTTTTAAGATATAGAGCTCCGAATGAAAAATTAGTGTTTTTTAAGGTTCTAAAACAGTCGCCATTTTTTATTCTCCCTACCTATACTTGGCCGACTCATCAATTTTGACTATTAATTATACATAGTTTTCATTAAGGTAATAAAAAATTGGGGTGTGATAACTGCCTTTTTTTCTTCCCGGCTCTTGTACTAACAGAAGATGTAGATGTATATGGGAATACCTTCAGTTCCATGAAAACTTTATATTTTGTGGACAAATATAGAATTATTTTTTCAAAAGAAAATTTTATATATAAATATATCTAATTATTTGAATCAAACGTTATATGATATTAATCACTAGTTTAGACACGATTACTTATAATTGAATGAAGTTAAATTACATATAACAATAAATAAATTTATTTCAGTGAAGTAGAACACAAATATTTCACCTACACTGATCATTAACTACAAATTTTGAGATAAATATTGATCCAAATAAATAATCAACTACTTCAATGAAACGTTATATTACAATAGTATACATATATATACTTAACCATTTTTAATATTTAATATAGTATTATAAATTGTGTATTATTTATATTTTATATTTTTATTCTATGTTTGTTAAAAGGGGAAAAAAAAGGAAAGATGCGGTGGGTTAGGGAAGAAAATTTAGTAAGATATATAGACTAATAATGAACAAAAGAAAATTCAGAAAGAATAAAAATAACAAAATTAAGTATTACTATTATATATTATTATTTACACTATCTATGCCTATACATTATAATAAATAGGTATAATTATGCTGTGTATTTAGCAATCCAATACATCTGGGCATCCCAATTTTCTAAATAATGTTTTTTTCTCTCACAATAATTTCTTAACAGTACTTTTTTTCCTCATTAATTAATTTTATATTGGTATCTTGAGTGTGTATGTAAGTTTTTTTTTTCTTTTTTACATTGTTTATATTATTCCCAGAAAGTTTTTCTCTGTTCATCTCAGTTTGTTTGAGAAGCTCACTGGAGTACATTTCAGTACTAAGCCCACAGTAAAAAAAATGTTCTGTGGTTCGCATAGTTTCGCATTTAATGACGATTATAACTCATTATTAAAAAAATTCGAGCGAAACACAAGTCAGCCATATGCGTATAGTGAGAGTATGGTTTAAAGATGAAAATAATTCTAAATTTATCTGTTAGCTCTCATGAAGCTCTCCAACGTGGGGCGAAACGTTGGATGATACTAAAGAGTTTTACCACTACTAAAGGTTTCTTCTTTGACCGAACCCATACTCCTTTTATTATTACAAACAGTCAATCATCTATCTTCCAAAAAGAAGAATTCGTTGGAACCCTAAAAGTAACAATTTAAAGTCTTACTAACTAATTTAACTGATTTTAGGATGTCAGTTAAATATTCATACATTTAAAAATTTTTAAATTAAAAAAAAAATACGACAAATTTTCATTTTGATTTCCTTCAGGAACAGTCTGAATATTCTCTTACGATGATATTTTTATTCTCAACTTTTATTTACTGTTGACAAGACGCTTTCTTGGAACCCTGCTGTCGCATCTTAGTTAATAATTGATGGTTGACTTGGAGTACGCAATGAACGGGAACTGGTGAATAATGGACAAACTAATTAGCCTCTGCCGAAACTTCGTGAGGCCGAATTTCAACTTAAATTGAAAATCACGACTGACATTTGAGGGTACCGCTAGCTGCTTATTTGGCAAGAGAAATAACAAAGTTCCACAGATTTACGGTTCAATTATACCTGATGCTTTATATTGGCTAAGATCGTATACAGGTAAATGATAAATGGTAGGCACTGTTCTATAAAAAAAAAATTATATAAGCAAACTATAGCTATAACTCATAAAACAATTAATTGAGAGAACAGACTAATCTCTTTAAATGCAATACAATCTAAATTAAATTATGATCATCTCTAAAATTATAATTATTAACTTCTTGAAATTAATACTAGTTAAAGTATAGAAAAACTAAACGAGGTGTTAGATAGAAAGGAGAATTTAAAATATTTTTCAAAGCAAAAATACTGAAATATCACAAAACATCTTAGTAAACTCGTTCTTTTAAGTACTAACCATGATAAAAATATTAAGTCTATATATGTACTTATTATATAAAAAATTTAATATTTTATCAATGAGAACATTTAAAAAAAAAAAAGATTAAAATTATAACAAATTATTTTTTTTAAAGAAAAGTATAACCCATATTCTTGTTCTCAGAATATATGTTTGTTCTGATTCTTTTTATACTTCGGGAGAATTTACACAATCTAGAATGTAAATGGAGTTATCAGTTGTGTATGTGTACATTACAAAACAAATTTTCTCAATGCATCACAAAATTTTCCGTGAAAATAATTCTCCTGGGAAGTGTACATACAAGAAAAATGAGTTACACATGGTTATGAAAATCTAAAATAAGAACAATACGTAATCTTTGATAAACTATTAAAAAAGTAATTTAAAAAAAAAATCTTAGTTCTAAAAAGATATTGCAATAAAAGCTTGTTAAATAAAATTATTTTTTATTGAAGTTTTGAGTCAGAATTATTTAATAATTGATGTATTTATTTCTCTTTCCATAGAATCAATCTTAAATAAAGAATTAAAATACTTTTCCTTTATATTTAAAAAATTATCTATTAAAAAGTAATCAGCATTATTTAAAATGTAATGATCAGAGCCTAAACACATGGAGGAGAACTAACGGTGAACTGCTTGCAGAGACTGATCAGTCAATATCTCAAGAAATGGAGGCAAGGAGGTTAAGATGGCCAGTGGAGGGACATATGGCTCGAAGCAATCCATCAGGACGCCTCTGCATAACAATGCCACTCTATTTGGCAAGAGACCACGTGAGGGGGGGGGGAGGGGGATAAACCAGATCGATAGATAGAATTTAAAAAGATGTAAAATAACTGCAACGTTTGTAGAGCCAATCGAAAAGAAAATATAAAAATATTATAAAATTCAGATACGACTAATTTTTAAATATTTCACTGATTTCATAGAGTAAGTTTTTTTAACTTGCTGAGTCGAAATACGGGTTCCTATTGCGTCTTCAAAAGTGCATCATATTCGCCAAAATAAATTTTAAAAACTTTGATTATTCGTTATTTGTAAATGAAGGCAACTTTATGAAAAACTATAGAAGAGCTCTATTACAGTTCTAGAAATAAACAATCTTAAACTAGGAAAAAATTCAAATCATTATGCTATGTCATTATAAAACATCTTTCACTTATTAACAAATCCAAAAATATTTACGCGGCTTCTGCTACCAGAGGTCAATGCCTTGGTTCTGGTACGTTATTAACTAACGGTGACTTCGGTTCCAAAACTGCTCTACAAACAGAAAAAAAAAATTACAAAAGATCCAATATAGTGTGTGAAACTGAGATGAGAAAGCTATTCCCCGTCGATTGTTTCTTTCTCTGTGGCCTACTAACCGATGTATCGTTCGATATTTCCCATTCAATATCCGCTCGACGCGTCAACTTGACGAATCATCACCCTAAGAAATTGCTCTCGGAAAATGGATAATTACGGAATGATGTACTAGAGAGAAAGACGGTACTGAGCAGTCGACAAAAGATTATGTAAGTAAATATACTAAACAGGCTTTTTGTTTAAAAAAAAAAAAAAAATTCGAGTTAATAGCATTATACTTGTCTTCACTTTCTCCACTTTGAATATAATGAGATAAAACATAATGACCTTTCACTAAAGTGTGTAAGCACACAATGAGGACCATTAGTTGGAAACCGGCCGGATCACAAAAGAGTTACACAACTCCATTGTGCCAAACTGTTGTCATCATCTGAACCTTTCCCCAGAAATTCTTTTTAAAATTTAGAGTTCTTAATTTTATCTTAGGGTAGAATAAATTTCAGAGAAGCCGGTGAAGAGACTACGATTAAAAATTATTTTTAATAGATTAAAAATTTTGCGAGGTTCGGACGGGTTTAAAACAAGGCGATTCTTTATCACCTATCTTATTTAATCTAGCACTAGAATACGTTATTAAAAATGTGATGAATACCGAAAAGCGTTTAACTTTAGATAGTAAAATACCGGTACTTGGGTATGGTATTGCTGGGTGAGGACAGGGTAACTATAAAACTAAATACAACTACGTAGATAAACTCTAATAGGTCTCGACATGAATACGGATAAAACAAAATATAAGGTTAGCAGTAGAAATGGGAACAATTTCGGTGGTATAGGTACAGTAGGAAATACATTTGAACAGGTAGATGGGTTTAAGTATTTAGGTACTACTTTACCTAGAAAAAACTTAATTGATGAGGAAATAAAAGCGAGATTAAAGGCGGGAAGTGCTTGTTATTTTTCAATTTCTATATTCCTTAGCTAGCGCCACCTGCCCAAAAACTAAAAAGTTAGAATTTAGAAAACTATTATCATTTCCACTGTTCTTTATGAAAGCGAAACGTGGTCTCTTACATTTCAGAAAGAAGAGCGGCTTAAAGTTTTTGATAATAAAGTATCACGTAAAATATTCAAACTGAAAAAAGCTGAACTAACGTAAGAATTTAGAAGGCTAAATCGAGAAAACTGCTCTCGGTAAATATAATTCAGCATTGCGGCGAATAAGATAGGAGTGTAAGGTTGTGGGACTAAGTAACGGGCGGATCCCTAAAATGTTAATGAACAGGTTAATGTCCTAGGGGTAGACCTAAACGTAAATGGGAAGATAGCGTTAATACTGATTAGGTAGATTTGGGTTTGGAGGGGCTTCACTGGACATGGGAATAGAACCTTCGGTTTCCCAAAGCCTTCCTTAATATTATTGTAAATATTGATCTATTTCAATAAATAAACCTAGACTATCACCACCCAAGGACGGTTTTGGATTCATTATCGACTAATTAGACAGTACTAATTCTTTATCGACAGTTATACAATAAGGTGATATGGTTAGCATCCATAACCAAATGTCAGGTTTGTACCCAATTTACTTAAAAAAATAAAGTTTTAGTCAAATTCGGTCAAGCGTGCAACGAATCAACAAATAATATGAATCCATTATTTTCATAGAAGTACATGTATGTTGTTGTTTATTGAGCATAACAATTATGTAAATGTTTTCTAGAACTATCAATCCACTGTCGAGGTAAGATTCTTATAAATAATAAATATACAATTACTATAAATAAAATAAACGAATTCCTTATCTATTTATAGATTGCTCTTGAATTGCATTTTGTATGAGTTTGAAAAACGCAAAGTCAGGTCACAGAGGCCTTGCATAAAGCTGAATATTACAGATTCAGCGGTTCCAAGAATAATTTACGAACAGAGTGACGTTACATCATCGACCGCCTCTAATAATTTAATTCCTAACAATAAAATCAATAGGGGTAATAAAAAATTTGAATCAAACCTGAGAAAATTATATGACTCGGTACATTAATGCGACACTTACTCATTAAGAGAGTGTATAAACAGGTTCAGAATTTATGACATTTCTATAAATATTTAACACTCATTTTATATTCAACGATACAACAGTGAAGAATCTCTTCAACTGATTAACATATAATCGGCTATAATTAAACAATTTAGAATTCGTTGAACATTGTTACTAGGTGTGTTTAGAGAGTAAATTTATTTAGGTGTGCGTTAAACAATGCTCTTTAAATACGAACTGATACAATGCAGAAATAACCGTTATGTAAGCCATCAGGCCTGCGTTTAAAAAAAATAGTGCGACTTAAATAAATTATAGATAACAAAATTTAAAAAAAAAGTTAATGGACCTACCAATTGTTTATCAATTGAACAAAATATGCCTTCTTGGCAACAGCTCTCTATTTATTTAAATATAGTTATTCTCCTAATAAACTGAATTGTTTCTTTAAAAACCTCGGTGGTTTCCAAACTTTTTTTCAAAACGGCACCCTTGCCGAACTAAACTAAAAACAAATGTCGGAACAATGATCATTAAAGCCGTTGAATATGAAGGGAAAAATAGTGCAAAGTAAATGCAGTAATGCACGATATATTTTCTATTTTAATTTTCTTTTTTTTTTGTACTATTTTGAGAAAGTGGCATTCTTTTGGGGCACCCAGTTTGGGAATCACTAAACCAGGGGATGAAATATCTCATGTAATATTTTACAATGTGAGCCATTTTATCTACAATCATGTGGGCTGGAGAAAAAACCACGAAACAGTATTCGAAATAATATAAACTAAATTAATAATATAAAATTAAAAACGAGACCAAACCTTACCAACGTCACCCTCTATATTGATAAATTCTTGACAGAAATAACTCACCTGAAAAACAAAAAAAAATAAAATAAAATTCATCCATAGAAAACAAAATAAATATTCAAACAAAGTAATATATTTTCCAAATGATACAGAAACAAATACAAAAAGTAAAACAGATGTATAATTTCATATAAAATTATTAAGCAAATAATTTAATTTTACTTTCTGGAATGCCTTTGAATGTTGTTAACAACAAAACAAACCAAAAAACTCAGTATAAATTTATTTATTTATATTAGTAATTTGATATGTAGTCTTTCAAAAATAATAATCGTTTTGATTTTTTATTAAAACGCTTGAATTAAATTAACGGGAAAAAATGAATACTGTTAAAAAAGCTGACCAAATGTTTACTGAAATATCAATCACGCATTGACTTCTTTTTTTCTATTTTCCAATTTAAAAGTTTTTATTGGAAAATGTGTGTGTGTGTGTGTGTGTGAATGTAAATTTATATAGATATATGTTTATTAAAAATGAAATCAGTACCGTTAAAACCCATAAAGGGTCAGAGGTGTAGTACTTTATGAGTAAGTACTGTTACTAGAACGACGGTTGTGCAAGGTGATTTGATCATAATCACACTTTACCGCATGATTTTTAACTAATTAAGGGTAACCATTTTATGAGGCTGAAAAGACCCCAGAGGGATACAGAACCCACAGAGCTGACTCACGGCTACAATGAAACAGAAAATAATTATCTCCCATAACCAGATTCGAATTCAGGTCATGGGAGTTAGTAACACAGTGCCTTACCACATTGCCACAATTTAAAATAATAGCTGTTAATTATATTAATGTTGAAATTTAATCCCTTGATTCGAGTGTATTACATTAAATTATATAAGTATTTTTTTTAATTAAATCAAAAATTAAAATGTTGATGAACCATAATGTTTATCAGCATAAAAAATGAGATCATTCATTGGCGATAATGCAAGTTCTATCATGTAACAGAAACAAAACAACCAGATAAGATAAAAAGGAATAGAAGATAAAAAAATATAGAATTGTCTTAAAACTTTCAATTAATCTAAAAACGGTCTGGTTAGTTTTGGTAAATATTACAAACCTGCCAAACAACAAACAGAAAATATTCTTAATTTAAGAAAAAAAAAAAAATAAATAAATAAAAAAAAAAATAAAAAACTATACTGAACAATTTTTTTAAAGGAATTTTTAAATTGTTATTGTTTAATTTATTTGATCTGATAGCATTTAGCGATTATGTGGGCCAGAGAAGGAACAATGAAGATACATAAGGTCGCAAAATTTCAATTTCTTTAATTCAGGCTGCTGAATTAAGATGTACTATCACTGGCATGTAATACCTACTGTGATTTTAATTATTATATATCAATCAAAAAATGAGGTAAACATTCTTGGAATAACATTAAACCCAGGTTATTTAAAATAAAACAAACTTAATATCAATATTTGTTTTGTAACAGTCTTATTCTATACACGTGTATTGCTTCTCCACATTTTAGCGATGTTTCGTCCCTTTCCATTGGCTAGTTATTAACTTTTTATTATATACCCCAGTCACATTATTAAAACTATATGTTTTCATAAATGGTATTCCTGGAAGTATTACCAATAAGTATTTAATTTTCTTTTTCTAGTATTCTTCTATATAAGTTATTTTTTTTCATGAGGCTTTCACATCTACGATATATTATTTAACTACAAAAACAATTTAGTATAAATGAAGTTGTTTAATTAATATATAATACTTTAAACAAAATTGCAAATTGATAGAAAGATAGATGCAATTTAACTATATAAATATTACTAGATGTTTTCAACATCAATATAGAACCAGCAGATATGCTCATACAATCACTTTTTTCTTTTATTTTATTGTTATTAGAATATACCTTAAGATTTATTTTTTTCCCATTTAATTGTCTTTTTTTTGCCTCATTTATTTATGATTATTTTAAAATTATTTCTCTACTTTCTAAGTATTTTGAATTTCTTTTATACTTGTAAATGTGTACATAAACAATAATTGTTCCTTTTGATAATTATATTTAGTTCATATTCATTTCTATTATTAGTTAGTTATGATTTATGAAATGATATAAGGTTTTTTTTAATCTATTTTCTTTCACATATTCTAATAACTACTGTGGTTTTTTTTTCTTCTCCAATTAATTATTTTAATTATGTTTTATGATATTCTTTAAGTTCATTTTTATCTTTTTTAATTTTGTATAATAACCTAAGGCACTAATGCCTCTTGTCGATGCCTATAATATTCTATAGGCTAGTCCCAGAATAAATAAAAAAATTATTATTTTTAATGTAAAATGTAACAATTTCATTAATACGTTATACATCTTCTAAACGTTAATTATAATAATACTTTATAATTAATTAATAGTAATAAAATTCAATTGTTGATTTAAAATAATATTTATCAATGAAAGCATGACAGATAGTAATTATAAATTAGATTAAATCACTGAAAAATACCTTTAATCCCATTTTAATTTTAACTTTTGTTATGTATTTCAGTAGAATAATTATGGATTCATTCAAATTGTACCTGAGGATGAACTTGTGTCATAGAGGTGAAATTTTATCAGCCCATCTTAACTAAATTGCCATATCTGCCTTCACACCAAAATCAACTAAAAAATAAAATAGTTCTTGCATAAATTGTTCCAAAAAAAAAATATAAGGTAGAACTTTTTTCAAATTAAAGGGCATTTTTTTCGGAACCTTAATGAAAAGACACTGTTTCGGAATGTTCTAGTATATTATATTAAAAAAGTTGAGGTAATAAAACAAAGTTACAGCGAAAAGAAATTTGATTTTCCCATAAAAACTTATAGTGGGATTCTACTGTGGAGATCTTCATTGCCCTAATCCAGCTCAACGCCCTGCTACTCTTGAATACCACACTTTATTGGACTGATGCAGGTTTGGTTGGTCATCAAGAGGTAGGATGACATCTATGAGCCATCCGAAAATAATACAGAAATTTATCGATAAAATAAATTTTTATTGGGCAGTCCATTCTAATTTAGTCAACATCTTGACATTTGAGTGCCTTTTGGTTGTAAGAAAAAAAAAAGAAAGAAAGAAAGAAAATGACAAAGAAAAAGTTATTGTTTCCAGCTTGTTAATAAGGAAGCAGAGCCTTGTGAGACGCCTGTGATTTAGAAGTGTAGCGAAGCAGACTAACGTCCAATTGTGGAGGGGCTTCCTTCTCGGCTAGGTCATCGCTTTGACTTCCATTCCTTTCGCCCTGTTTACTACTTCTTCTTCCGCCAAATGCTCAAAGCGCGGGCCCTGATTGTGCCTCTCCGACTATTCTCTGATCTTGAAAGCGCCGTCTGAATTCTGGGCCCTTTTGACTCAATGTTCAACCATTTTTCTATTGTCTTCTTGGTTTAACATTTAGTTATGAGCCATAGAGTACACGATTGATATTAGAAGATTTGTTGATTGATTTGAAGGTTTCATATGGAACATTAAGGATGATTTGATTTGTGAAGAAGTAAGGAACATTAAAGATTTTACGAAGGATTTTGTATTGTAAGGTTTGGATACGAGAGGGATTCGAAGGTTTAGTGGAGCCCAAAAGCTCAACTCCGTATGTCCAGATGATCCTTACTATAGTCAAGTAGATCAGTCTTTTGGAATGGATTGGAAGTTTAGACCGTTTGTCTTTAAGTGTTGTAATAGTTGGAATGGAAGTGCATTTTCCTATCTTTTCATGTGAATTACCTAGCGGTTAATAAATTAAAATTAAGAAAACCATATAAAATAGAATTAAAAAATAAATATCAAATTATATAATGATAACATCTATCTATTTTATAAAAAAGGTTTTCAGTGATTACCGTGTAATTTATTTCACTCTCTCAGCGAATTGAAAACTTAACAGTTAATGAGGTTAAGAAACCTATGCAATACTGTTGGGCTGTGTTATGGCACAAGATTGTTAATGAGAAGTATTAAGAAGAATATACTACAGTGTTAGTATATGCTATGAATAAAAATAAATCAACAGGGGAGAATTTCAAAAAATTCGGTTTATGTGTAACATCGAAGGAAACAATATTTACTCGTGGACAATCTGAAAAGGTGCAGGAGAGAAGTGGGAATAAAAATTCAGCGCAATTTAGAGGAAAAAGTGGTTAAGAAAATTTTTTTTCAAGAGAAACAAAATTGAAGTACTTATTAAAACGCTATGATAAAGATTTGAATTTTTCTTTCTTACACTATATCGAAAAAGTAATACAATCTGTAAATTACAGATATAAAATTTTAGTGACGAGTAGAACAATTAAATGAACAATTATTTACTTTTTAAACCAGGGGTAACCATCTAGTAATTTTTAAAAAAAAGTTGTGATTGTATCTAAAAATTATTACGATAATACTATATCCATAGGTCATTTAAGTTTTATGTAGACTACTGATATGAGATGCACACATTATATTTTTCAATCCTGATTAAGCCTGAACGTCAAATTGTGAATGGTTAGTTAAGTACTGGTGTTTGGAATATTTTTTACTTCTAATGTCAACTTTAGCAATTATAATTTCAGTCATTACTAATATATTTTTATTTGAATTTGAATAATATCATTTTAATTAATGGTTATATTCCTTTTTCAGAATCAAATTTTAGATAAGGCGATGTTATATCCCTAATACATCCCTTGACACACTATTATTTTAATTGAATCATTATTATCCAGGGCATTCTGCATCGTCATGCGATAATGCATGTGCTGTTGCGTGCAAACAATCCATTGTTGGGCGAAGAATGTAATACCTGGATTGACACCCAGGATGCACAGTTATTAATGGTGAGTTGGCAACAAGGTTAGATTTCATCTTTTTGCGTAAAACCGAAACGACAATTTGAATCTGATGAGCCAAAAAATGTTATAAAATAATTGTAAAAGAAGTTCGGGTTAAAAACATGCCCATGGTTTAGCCAACATAATATTTTTTTTATTATAGCAGCAGGATACTCAATCTGCCATATTCAGGAGTGAACATTTAAGATTTCAACTCTTTTAGATAGTGAAGAGAAATTAGTACTGATATTACTGGTCGACCCATGGAATTGAGCTCTGGGGCTCTACCAAACCATCAAATTCCTCCCGCATCCAATCCTTACAATCCAAAATCCTACGTAAAATCCTTGATGCTCCTTATTACGTTACAAATAAACTCATCCACAAAGACCTTAATATCCCATTCGTTGCAAATTTGGCCCAAAACAGATATGCGTCTTTTCATTCCAAACTCCTAACCCATCCTAACCCATTAATTCTTAATCTCTCATCCTTAACAATCTCCGATAATCCTCCGAGGCGTGTGAAAAGAAGATGGCCAGGGGACCTTCTAATTTAAATTAATGCTAGAAGTACCCCCAATGGGTAGTTCTTTCCCAAGATTTTCAAGTGTAAATGAAACATACAACATATTTACTTATTGTACAGTTGTAAATCACATTAAATAAATAAATAAATAATGCTGCTTAAGAAGGTTTATGACCGATCACCTAACAAATTATTAATCCAACACGACCGAGGTGGGGAGACTTATCAGTCACAATTATTCTTAGAGCTGTTGAATATGTCGGAAAACAAGAAAAAAACAGTGAAAATTAAGTCCTGAAATGGACTTCATGTTTTCTATTAATTTTTTTTTCGGAGAGTTTGAGAAAGTGGCGTTGCTTTGAAACACCCCAGTATACACTTGGAGCACCCAGAATTGATCCCAATAACTTTTTCAACGGAAAGTTAAAAATTATTTATATTATAACTTTGAGTCGATCTAAAATCTGTAAGCCCCTATTTGCTCCTTTTCAAAATAACAAGACTAATTCAGTAAGGATGTCTGTAAAAATTAACTAATGTTTAATTTTTCTCCTTCGAAAAAGAATTTCTTGTCAATAAAAAGTCGCACCACATGTTGGATGAGGAATTTAACTATCAATTGTTGATCATAAATCGATTCCTACAATATGGGTATTCATGATCTGTTAAATGTAAAAAGTTTTAACAAGCTGAATGTTAAAGAAGTCTATGTCATCTGTTAAATACATGGAAGCTCCTAGTGGATTTTCTGAGGCAGGTGTTTTATAACCTTGTAATCTTTATAAGATAATAAAATCTCCAATTGCTTCTTCACATCATCTTTCCTCTACTTCACTTCTTCCTTGTTTCCTCACCTAGTTTTTTTTTTTTTAATTGGAGTTCTATCAATGGGTAGATTCTCAACATGTCTGTATCATGTCTAACATCAAATTTACTGGTTGTATATATTATAATACAGTCGTAAATATCAATAAATAAATTATATAAAAAGTTTTTTTTCCATTACTTTATTATTATTTATATCCTTTACTTTATTAGAGTTTAGAAATGAAAAAAAAAAAACAAACACGAACTATGAGCAATTAGCCTATCAAAACGACAACAGACAAAATGGAGTTGAGCTCAGTTGGTATGTTGCGTAACGTCCTTCACCATTTACAAGACCTCAAATTATATTAAATGTTATTTCTTAGGAAGGAAATATTTCTCCATTTAACACAACTGTTTCCATTTAACATGTTTAAACATGAATACTCCTAATATTCAAGATATCAAAGCATTCAGCAAATTAAAGATATAGAAGTATCCCTGCGTCAAGAATGAGGTTCAAGAGAGAAAACAATTAATACCGCAACGAATAACTGTACAGTGAATAAGTTAAATTGAATCCATCAACAGAACCTATACTGCACGTGTAAATAAATCGTCACGAGATAAAACACCTCCCAAGCAGTATCATATGGGAGAGGAGTTAAAATTGTTCGCTATTGGAAAAGGGGAACTGAATATATTGCTTTCCTCAGATTCCGAATAACAAGATGTGAGGAAATGATTACTCAATATTGGTTCCTATTTCTTCCCCGGTGTCTCTGACTTTTACAAAAGCACAACGTCTAGGGGGACATATTCCCATGACTTCAGCCCAATCGCTAAGAGTTTATTGGGTATCGGAGATACGTTTACAGCGGTGTCTCTATCAGTTTTACAAACAATACATCTTACCGCCTTTATATGGTTGACTATATCCAAATGTGGTAGGGTCTTATCCCAAATGGATTGAGGTTTGGTTGAAAGAGATGCTACGAACTGCTGGATCGTTGAAAGATGCCGGTCTAAAAAATAAAATATTTCTACGAAGAGATGATTGGGAGGTGCGGTCAGTGAAGAGTACAAATAAGTAAAAACCTATTTATTAGTGCCAACGTTTCGGCCTGAATTTATAGTCTTCATCAGGGCTAAGAACAAAAACAAGATAACAACCGTAATGATTGAATGAAATCACAGAATAACGAAAAACATAAGAGGATAACACATAATATAGCTAAATAAGTAATATTGGAGAAAATGCTAAGTAATATTATAAGACTACACAAACAGTACACAATAACATATATATGTGGAAAATAGTAATATCAAAATTAAGAATGAAAAAAGAAAATACTATGGGTATGAAAATCAACAAAATAAATAACAGTTACAAAACTGGAAATTATTTAGAATTGAAGTAATATCGAAACAATAAAGAAAGACGTATGTATGATTAATTAAATATGTAAGTAGAATAAAAAATTAAAGACATGGATATAAAGTCATATAGGCGAGTGTAAGTAATATAAATAACAGTAATAAGATCTGGTGAACATAACTAATAAAGAGGGGGAGGAAAAAGTGCATAAGGAAAGCGAGGAAAGAATAAAAGTTTTTTTTTTTTCGATCCCTCTAAAACAGAAAATAATATATGAATTAATAAATTGTATTACGCAAATAAAACATAAATCAAATGGAATACAATATTTTTCTACCGTTGGTACTTGAAGGTATCCAGTGAAATACTTATCTGAATTTTTATGTGCCCATTTTGTGACAACTGGTGATAGAAAATAAAACGTAATTAATAAGAGGGACATACATAGCGTACATAATGTACATAGCGTCAAGAGGTTGAACGCAAAGTACAACTAGCGCGGTGGGCCAATAATAATAATTATAGTATATGTATATAATTATTTATATACATGTATACGTTTATAATAGCATTATTTACATTTATAGTTACGTCTACTTTTTCTTACTTTCTCTTCTTTTTTAGATTTATCTGCACTCGGTTGAAGTTAATAGAAATAGGAGACAACATATTTGTTTTTTGTTCTTGGCATTCATTGACAGTACTAAAATGGGATTCTATAAACTTTGCCAAACCAGTGAATTGAATTTCTAGCAATCCTTAGATCATTCATAGGCAGTATTCAAACATTTTGAAACTATTTCATCAAGAACCTTTCTTAAAAATAATATCAAATATTCATTATTCTCCCTCTGTTAGGCAAATTAACACAAGGTGGAATAACAAACCGAAAACATGCCCTGGAATAACCTACGGTCATTATCTTCCTAATAGATGATCATCATCAAGGTATCTTTACATCAGACAATTAAGCTGGTACAAAAAACAAAAGCGAGGCTATTCACCTAATATTCGGGATATTTAAAAATGAATTTAAAAGTTGATAAAATCTGTTTTAACAACAAAATTATAAAACAGCCTTGTTGAAATATCATTTGCAGCGCAACAAACAATGATAAGACATTGAATTTGACCTCATAATTGCAGAATGTTCCTTTCAACGCTAAAATACTTTGACTAAAACGTATTGCTCCATGCCGTAAAATAATTCGTGATAAAAAAAGAATATAAACAATTTTCAAGACAGATGGCTAAGAATTAGCAAGTCTTCTAAACAATAACAGTTAAACTTACTTCCGTTTTGTTAAAAAAAAAAAATGGAATTAGGCTCAACAACGCTCGAAAAGAGAAATTTTGTTCTTTGATCCCCTGTCACAGAGTACTGGTGACAAAGAAAGAACAAGAAAACAGGGGAAAAGGTGGTAAAAAAAGGATAAAAGAATGTACATATATAAAACAATGAAACGTAACAAGCAAATATAATGTAGCGCAGTGGAAGATTTTGAGTTACAAATATATATTAGAAAAAGCGGAAACGCTTAACAACGTATGCGATTTATAACTATAAAGTTATAAAGAAGATGGTCAGGGAGAAAATAAAATAATCAAAAATATTTGACAACTATTTATTTTCCAAGGTTTGATTCCACTTTGTCAGGGCTGTTCAAGTTGATAGCTTTAGTGACTTTGACAGTTCTGATGAACCTCTACAAAGTGGAAGGAAACGTCGAAAAATAAATTTTTGTTAAATATTTTTGTTTCTCTTTTGACCACAACCCTGAACATCTCCATATTTTGAAATTATACGGTTAACTATTTATTTCATGTTATAAGTATAAAAAAAAAATAAAATAAATCTGTAGCGGTCCAACCCATGAAGGGTCAGGGGGCAGTACTAGGTAAGCGATGTTACTAGACCAACGCCGGAGGGCCCTCGAACCCACAGGGCTTACTCACGGCTGCAGTGAAACAGAAAATAATTATCTGCCACAGCGGGATTCCAACTTGCGGCCTTGCAGTTAGAAGCACTATTGCCTTACCAATGAGCTACCCACTCCCACTATAAGATAAATATAAACTTAAAAATATATGAACAGGAAATAAGATCTAAATGTTACTAAATATTATAAATAAGTACAGGATTATTAAACGCTAATGGAATAAGAATTTTATTATTTATGGCTGCAAAGTTATGTTCTGTTCTCAGTCCTATTGAAGGCCTCAAATTGTGGACGAAACGTGGGCACTAGTAAATAAATTTTACTTATTTGTGATGTTCGCTGCCCGCACCCCATCTTCTCCTCACAGGTTATTTTAGTTTTAAAAACAGTGATATTAAGGTCATAAGAATTAGCTATTACTAAACATAGACATAAACGTGGGATTATACCTCTTTGCTGCTACATTTTTGACAATTTATTAGTATTTCCTGGACGGCCGGTGTTAAAAGCTTCCGGGAAGGAGGCTAATGGAAGAGGTATTATTGGAACTGATTTTATAATGGATTTTATGAAAAAGAAAAAGGAAAAAAAAAACGGTGCTAAAAGCAATTAAAAACAGAATCCACGGATCTTGTCCTCGCACCTCCATTTTGTTTTTCTTTTCGCTGATCCACTTTGCGTTTTCACCTACACCTTTTAATTGCTTTGAGCTAAGAAGTTATTTATTTTTTTGTTTTGAATTATAATATGTGCAATAAATGTACTTCGCAGTTCGTTGAAATTTTTAATGCTTCGGTTATTTCGGCGGGTTATTTCATCTTTTTTTTGTACTGGGAATTAATCCGGATAATTCGGGAAACGTATTTGCATGTTTTCCCGGTACATTTAACTAATGGAAAATACATCAGATCATTTTATACGGTTTTAACGTCGGTTTATATTTATCAGTTAATGGGGTTTTGTGCTTTGTTTTGTTGTACTGCTTATTTTGCACAGTGAGGTTTACACATTCGGAAAGAGGATTACTCCAAGTGTTTTTATTCATCATTTTAAATCCCAATCCTCCAAAGTATTATTTTGTTGTTCATTTTATAAATTATAATGGAACCCAATTAAACTCATTTATGCGAATTTGTTTATAATTATTTATTTTTTCCAAGAAAAGTTATAAGTGTAATTTTGATGTTTTTAAGGAATTTATAAACTTTTCGAATAGTTACTATCCTGGGGTTTTTCAAAGTCTCAATAAAACATCTAAAATTAAACATTAATTTTATAAACACCATCTGTTCCCGACAAGTAGTTAAGCTAACATACTCATGGAAGGACATGTACTTCTAATTTTGTGATTTCTTAAAGCAAGAGTACTAAAGAACAGGATATTAATATAATTAATATTGACTATATTTGTTATTAATAATATATAGCCGAGATTTATATGGATTATTAAGAAGCGATGTAAAAACATTAAAATATGAGAAAATATTAGTTATTTGTTTTAACTGAATTAAAAAAATACAGGTGTGATAATTAAAATTTCGTATTAAAGTAGTTAAATTAGTTAAACTAAACAAAATTATTATATTTCTGTTTTTTTTTGCATTTTATAGAGACATTTAAACTAGAAAAAAAAACACTACGTTATTGATTATGTTTTTTTCTAACTAATTAATTTTTAAAAATCAATAATTATGATAAGTGAAATATTATTTGAAACAGTAAAACCTATTATTTTTATTTTTTTAGTAAGCCTTTCCAATTTATTTTAAAAAAACATAAAGTACTTAAAAGAACTGTGCTTATGGGTCACCATAGAAGCAGATCTCAGTCACATTACTTTTCCGACGAAGAACTAAAACCTCTCTTAAACTTTTTATTTTAAAATTCAAAATTTTACAACACGAACAATGGTAAATATTAAACACTTTTATATAATATCTTCTTTCTGATAGTTATTTAAACATCTGGTTTAAAAGCGTCTTTTTTAATTTTGCTATATTTTATATTTACTCAACAGGTACACATTAGTAAAACACGATGGGGGCACAGTTATCAAGGAGAACAATTAGTTTAATGTAATGAGTCTTCGTTGCGAAATATCGAAGGGTTCAGTATTACCGCTCATATAAGTATATTCTCATATAATTACCTTATTTATTTATCTAATAAATTTAGTGCGGTACGCGCATCACACAACCTTCACTTATAATCCTACATATGACCCAAAGTATTGTGTAAATTGGTGGAACTTTTTGCAATTTTCGAAATTTATAAATTTCTAAAATTTCACGATCGCAATACTTCTTTTATTATATATTACATATATAAGTAAGTTAAAGTAAAAAAGTGCAATGATGTATAATTTTTAATGATTTTAATGATATCCCTAATACTGAAGAAAAAACTAGGAAATATCGGATAAGAACTTTAAGAAAAATAAATAAATTTATACAGGATGAAATTTCTATCAAAACATAACTTTATATTCGAATTGACATCATTATTTTAATTTTTTTTTGGGGGGGGGATAAGGAGTCACTGATGAGAAAACAGTGCTTAACACTACCCATCACATTTTGTATTATTTTATCATATATATTTTTTTTATTGGTAGATATTAGAATCTGCCATAACCTTGAACAATGAGTAGTATAATGCATAAATGATCACATTCATACCAAAATGAAAATAATAATAATAAATAAATTTATAAAAGTACTATATAAATAAATAAAATCTCTCCATGTACATAAATAAAATGAACATAACCAAACTATGTACATGAAGATGTGAGGATAAAATAAAATAAGTATAATTTTGAAATAATATAACAATCAAAAAATAAAATAAAAGCACTAATCACATTTACGTTTTGTATTATTAGATATAACAACCGTTTTATGCAACATTTGAACAATAGATTTATTGCCTTTTAGGATAAACAAAAGGCTTTAATAAGAGGACATTTCCTGTGATAGCAATAAAGAAAACACGAGTTCCATAAATGGGCACATCCAGGAGCTGGTAACAGGTGTTGAAGATGAAGTGGGCTCGTAGGCAGTTGGGGCAAGGCTGCGCGCAAGGAAATTGTGTGTCAACCCCAGGCACAGTCTACGGCCCTTGTCGTTAAATGGGGAAGAAAAATAAATAACAGCTATACAATCCATAGGCTTGTTGTATAAGATTTATTTTTATAGGTATCGATGACGCAAAGGATGAAATAAAAGCGCGAGAGGCCTGTCCTTAGCAAAAGCTTGCATCGACTTTCCTTTGCAAAGTTTGCTTTTACTCCTTTTGAAAGGAAATATTAAAATTTATGTTAATTGGGTTCGATATTGATAATGTAACAACGAGTTGTTTAGTTTAGTTATACATGAATTTAAGGACATGTTAATCACTCAAGATGAACATTTAAATATTTTTAAAAATATTATATGAATAGAAATAGTGATGTCTATCCATAGCAACTTACTATTCACCACGGATCACTGGAATTTGAGTAATATTGCAATATAGTGCACCTTGTGCGATATGGTTGTATGTGATTGAATTTGGGCATTTTTATAATTAGCACAAATTTATGCAAAAGCATACCCCTGAAAAAGGGTTCACCAAACAAACTTAGGGATAGGTAGGAACACTTGCATTTATTAGTTTATGAAAAAATATATCTTAGGGACCGTAATACCATTAACCAGAGATGTCTGTATTAACGCTATTAAAGTTAGTTGAATGTACTATATTTTAATATATAAATATATATCTTTATTGAAATTTACAACATTACACAATCATACATTCAGTGAATTTGATGTATGTCTATAATGGAGTAATACAGCCGTGTTGAGAAACTACTCATTGGCAGCACTATAATGACGTTTTTACATCATCAGGTCTCGTGCCCATTTTCTTTTCAGGCACCATGGGGAATTGTCACGAATGGAAGAGGTAAGAAGGTTAGAAACTAGTGGGTTTGGATGGTTAGGGAGTTTATAATGGAACATTTAGGTCTTTATGTATGATTTTATTTGTGACAAACTAAGGAGCATTGTGGATTTTATGAAAGGATTTTGGATTGTAAGGATTGGCTCAACTCCGTATGTCCAGATTGGCCTCATTATAGTCATGTAGATCAGTCTTTGTAATGAATTGGAAGTCTAGACCGTTTGTCTTGTAAGTGCTGTAATAGCCGGAATCGACGTGCAGTTTCCTGTCTTTTCAGTCTTGTATGAGGATTTTAGGCTATTCGTTTGTCTAGATGTAGTCCAAGGTAGCGGATCTGTTCTACATGGGTTAGATCAAAATTATTAAAGTGTAGTGTTGGGCAGTCTATAGACTGTAAACCTATAGGTTTACGACGAAGGGTAAAGGAGATTTGATGGGATTTATTTTTATCCTTCAATTTCGTCATCATTTTTCGAGGGTTATGATATGGAATTGGAGACTTTGGGATGCAATTAAAGGGTTATTATTAACTGTCATTGGCAATGTACTCTATCGCAGTTTATAACGTTCATCTTCGTAGTAGCAGTATTTTTTATGTTATTTGCCAAAGTAAATTTACAAAATGTTTATTTCTAGTCGATCGGACAAATTACGTCTTCTGTAAATGGTGTTCTATTAAAATTAATTTATTTTAACATTTACAACAGACTTCATTTGTTATTACCCGAAACTAAGGTTTGCAAACTCAATTTTGACTAGTAACAATACATAGTTATCATTAAATTAATCAAAAATATGTATGAATTAACTACCTTTGTTCCCCCCTTAGATTTCTGAACTAGGAGGTATAATCCAAATTCAACGAGGGTGAAATCGAGCTAGTACAACCATACAAGAAAAAAATTAATTTCATAGAAAAAATAGTTTAATACACCTTCCTTAACGAGTTTCGAAAAATATATTTTGACTAACTTTGGATTAATATAATCAACAAATGAACAACATAAGACTGTATTCGATAATAGCTAGATAACTCATATATATCGTTGGAAATAATCGTAATAATAATCAGCTAAATCATTTATTTGCAAGGTTTAGATGTTATTGTTGAATTTAGCGGGTATCTGTAAAGAATTATTTTTTAAAAGTATTTCTCCAACCATCAAGAACACGAAATTTATAGGAACGTTCTAAGTCTCTTTGGTTCCTGGCCATCTGCCAGTTCCAAGTCAAAACATATCAATTCTCCTGACCAAACTTATTTGTACTCAGTAAATGGATTTACTAGAACAAAATGGTTTAGCAGAGGATTTATAGTGAATGATTATACTGAATTTTCGAATTAGTAATTTTTTTTTTAAAGCAGTATAATAAATAAATAAGAAATATTTTGTCTAAAAAAAAACTAATTAAGGTTCAATATAGCAAAAAGAATTTATTGACTAAATTGGCAATTTTTTTACGTGGCGGCCAGCATACTTTGGATCGGATCTGTAAGTTGAGAAGATAGAGCCGCATATTAACATAGGGATATTTTTATTATTAATACAATACATTAATTTGAACATGGAAGATTTAATTGTTAATTATATAAATAAAAAAAGACATAAATAAAACAATAAATGGACATTAACTCTTGAACGTTAACAAATTGTTTACAATAACATTAACTGAATTTATGAATGAATTAGAAGGTAAGAGCAACTTGGGCTAGTAAGTTATTTAGTGATGCTGAAGAGACTTTAGTTTTTGTTTTTATTGTTTTATTTCTAACACATTAATTTATTTTTAACTTATTTATCTTTTTTTAACTTGTTTATTTATTTTTAACTGATTTATTATCTATTTAAGTTAGTAATTCTTTTTTTCTTTTTAACTTCACGACTAATATTGCTATTTTATTTTACTTGAATACATTTTTATATCGTCATTTATTTGAAAATTCAGTTTTTTATTATTTATTTATTTATTTTTTTAAGTACGTGTAATGAAAATTATAACACTAGATAAGTTTATAAATTTAAATAAATCTTGTACAATAAATTGAATATTTTTTGTTGCTGATCATTGAAAAATATAAATATGAGATATGCGGGAGTGAAATAGAGAAAATAGGATAGATACTTTTAAGAACAAAATAAAAAAGAAAAAATTTGACAACGGAAAAAACAAAAATATAATAAAGAAAAAAAGAACATTTTATTGTGACAAAAATATCTTACTTAATTATTTTTTGTCAAAGTTTATCTTATATCTTAAATGATTGATCAGTATACAGTGTATTATAGTCACCCATTATATTTACGCAGCGTGGCTAATTAAATAAATCATTTCTCTCTTCCAATTATATAATAACTATCTTACCCTTTTATTTATAATATAAGTATATATATATTGATTATTTTCATCTTTTTTATAGCTTTATCTAATTTTATTTGTCAATAATTTTTAGAAACCTGATTAATCCAAATTACATTTCTCCATTTCACTTTTAAATATAGAAAAGATCGGAATTTTTTGTATATATAGTATAAAAATAAAATTTCAATTATATTTTTTCTTTTGTAATTTTAAAATAAAATTGTAGAGCATTAATACCATTTTCATTTAAATTATGTTAATATTTCGAATCACCTTATTTGCTTCAGATACACAATTGTATATTGCTTTTTTCTATAAAATTTTAAATCGTTTTAATAAATATCCAATAATTTATATGAAAAATAATAATGCAGTTCAGAATAAAATAAAACCAAAGTGAGCAACCACATAAAAGCCACAATCTAGAGATTATTATTAAATTAAAAGCCACGATTGTTATTTTTTTTTTCTTTTTGAAATCTCAATTCATTTGCACTAGAGTATACTAGAATATTTCCAATATCCAATGATACTTTACTACAGCCGATTTGGGGGGCCACAGGTGTACCTGGGCATCCTTTAAAATCAATACACTCCGGATCGCTAACAGATTGAATTTTTCAGCTAACTAAAAAGAGCAATCAGGTGAATTACTCTTGGAGTGGTGTAGATCGGCTGAATCAACCGCCCACCCCTCCGCCAGACACCTTTATCCTTATCAGTCCGTCCTCACACCTGTGTCTGTTACTTACAACTTATGTATTGGGGTCATTATATCCAATTTATGTATTCTACTATATTACACCACCTGGTCCTATATTTCACTTGACGGATCGCAGTCATTTGTTACTGTTTATCACTTGGGCCCCGGTTGGAGGCGGTAATTTGAACAATATCCTTGTTCGGTCAGGCGTAGCCCGCAATTCTCTCTCAGCCACTTTCACTTGTCAATTACATACTTTATTATTAAAAATAGCGAGGGATTATAATTTGAGATAAAAGGCTTTTAATTTTGTCAAAAAACTACTCTTTTAATTGACAGTCTTGATTACATTAGCGAAGGAGATTTTATTTCCACTAAATGGAAGCATTTACATAATTAAAAGGCAGAGTGATTTTAAAAAGAGAAATGATCAGAATTTCATTCAAATAAAGAGAATCTAATTTTATTTGGATAATATATATAATTATATTTATGGAACATTTTCTCAAAATTTGTTTGATCAATCACTTTCATTTTTGTACAGTAATTTTGACTCTTGGTACATATCCTGATTTATTTTTTTCTTTAGTAAATTTCTAAAGAAAAAAAAGTTTAACCAACTCGTGTTTAAAATTTAAAATATTTAAGGAAGTTGATTTCTTATTTTTATTTTATTTTTTGAACTTAATTTTCTTTATCTCGTGGGTAAATTATTCTGTTGTAATATTTTGTTCTTTTTATTTTATTGAATATTATTACCATTTAATTTATAATTTATTTTTGTTATTTTTAACCTGCAAAAATGGTATGAATGAATACTTGGAATATCATTCATTAATGAGGACTAATTATCTATATATCTAATTACAGTGTTTATATACAGCTTTGTTATGCTACATTTATATGTACATACGGATAAATTTTACATATCTGAACTACATTGAATGAAATATGAATAAATTAACTGTTAAACTGAAATAATAATTTTCATTCGTCATGGATCCTAGTCAACCACAATATAGAAAGTTTCTGTGTGTTCATGAAGACCATGGAACCCTCTCAACTAACCGACAAGAACAGAAGATGGACCTAATAACGGTCGAAACCTCTTAATTATTGGAGCCAACGCCAACTCAACCCCGAGATTGCAAGCGACAAGGGTACACTTAGATACGCAACCAGTTGGACTTCGTTAATAACAGGCATTGAAACACCCAAAGTACATAAATTGGAGGGGAGCGAACGGACCAACCAGGGAACGATAATTGTGATGTAATTAATTTATAGTTGGTTAGCGGAGTTGAGGGAGGTGGCAGGAACAGTACGGGCGGCCAATGAGGATGACAGCGGCACTGGCGGGTCTGAGGAGGCGAGATGCTTCTAAACATCATTAAACAGAGCATTGATTACCTTAACAACATTCTATCAATGCCCCGAAGTAAATAAATAGCTGAAACATTTCGAACTAACTGTAAGTGCTTTAATCGGTGGTAATTCAATTTACGAAATTTCATTTAGCGAAAATTGAATTCTAAAAAAAAAATCTAGTAAGTGCATCTAGCAAGCAACTTTCACTTCTTACCTTAGTTCAAAATGATGTTAATCTTTGTACCTTTCTAAACAGCAATTTCTTTCTCGTTCTGGAGGGCAATGTGAAATATATGATATGGAGAGAGTCATATCATATATTTCACAAATGGGTTTGTAAATGAAAATTTTATGTGCTCATAAAAACCAAGGAACCAAGATAAAACTTATTTTCGCCTTATTAATCTGGAATTCTTCCATATTTTATATGTATTCATTATTTATTATTGCTGGTAATAATAAATAACGGTTAATTATTAACAAAACAAAATTTAAAATATTTTAGAGGACGCTTTTCTTAACATTTGGCTTTTAATCCCTTTCAGACTACTACAGTGAGAATAAGACCTAGCCTATATTAAACACCACTTAATTTAACATAGATATAACGAGGTTAATTAAAATCAAAATAGAGCTGTTTTGTAGAAAATGGTGAAAAATTGTAAAATCGATTATTTGAAGTGACACTTTGGTGAATCGAATTTTAGCGAAAAAGATGTCGTCACAGCCAGGCAGAATACATGAGCTAGGTTGCTCACATACAGAAATTTATGCCTATAACACTTCTCCCAACTATATTCTTCGTCTATAGATAAGTGAAAGTAAGAAATAAATACATCATATTTAGGATATTATTTAAATATTCCTAATAAAAGCTTCATATCTCACAAATAAACGATAAATAAATGAAGATTCAACTTTTCGCCAATTCGCTTCATCAGAACAGAAAAAGATAATATAACATAAACAAGAGAGCACACCTCACATTAACAGCTCAAAGAGACAAACTACGAAACGTGAACGTGTCCTATTTATATATAATATATATTCTTATTGGAGTGTAATTAGAAATTTAAGAATACAGTTTAGGAAGTTATGAATGCGAAATAATTAAATGTTTCAAAATTCAATTTAAAATTTTAACAACATTAATTTTCAAACATGTCTTCGTCCGTCCGATACTTATCATAATGAATGAATCGATATGATTGTTTTAATGGAAGTCTAATGAATAATTATGGCTGTTGTCTTTTCATTAAGAAGTTACCTGTTGGAACTTTGGTGTTTTCTTGAAGGGATTTTTAGTGTAGCTCCCCAAATGTTTTGAAAATCCGCAGTGTATTGTGGAGTGAACGCAAAAAGAAAGGATGTGGTCCCAGCCGTAGAAGTATGCCTTGCAGATGCATGACATACTTCTACAGAAAACTGAACGGTAAAACATGGGTACCAACTACCTTGTCGAAAATGGCCACCATAGTACTATAGTTTAGATCACAGATATCTGTATTATGGAGAGAGGATTGCATTCAGGTACAAATGGAACAATGCAGTACTCAATTACTACAGGCAACATAATGGATGACTATATCAGCTCGCTGACAGGACCAGATAAGGAAAAACACTTCGGTATAGCATATTTTGGCCCTTGGTGTGATTCCGTTAATGCAATTTATCCCTATCTTCTTCATGATATCTGCTATTCACAGTTGGTTGGGTGCCCACTCTCGCGCCGATAAGACCAGGAGGCCCAACGCACGGGAAACGATGATAACAAAATGAATACCTGCCTATCTAGATTAGAATTTTTATTAAAAAAAAGGGGGGGGAGAGAATCGGTAAGTAGGCTTTCCTAGAGAATTGGACTGAATCAGAAACAATCTTTAACATACATAGAATGAAGACCCATAACCGAAGCCATACATCTCGGGTAAGGTCGAACATATCATGTGCAATAAAGACGAAATGCCAGCTCACTTGAAAAGATTAGCAGTGACGGAACCAAACTAGCTAAATAGTTATGGGAGTTAACTGTTGGGAGCACTTACAACCATTCAGAGTCTAGTAAACTATTCTAAATGAAGATTCAAGTGAACCACATTCAACGCGGGTTCAATTCTTTCAGGAAAGGTTTGAAACCTGAGAAGGACTGTGAACACAAATGACTAGTCTAGCTTCAACGAATAAAGCGTCCACTGACACAACTAACTACCATTTATGTGTGAAAGCGATTTGTTAGGGTTGTCAATTCAAAGAAATATTGACCCATTTATCTGTCTATTTTATTTTTTATATCAATCAATCATATTTATATGCTCTTCAGACTGAAAAGTGGGTACCTATTTTGTGTTTTTGGATATTAATTAATACAGCAATCAAGGTTTTGATTCATGTCCAAAACATCCAATTATATTATAGATAAAATTTACCACGATTGTTTTTTCTACTTATTTTTTTTGGATAGGTCCTCAATAATTTAAGCTCCTAAGCACACAGAGAGAAAACCCATCCTAAAAATGTTCATATAGAAAATTCATGAAACTTCCATTAAGTAAGTAAATCTTTTAAGTTTGGCATATACTTCTTTTAACTTTTAGTTACTACAGGAATTTCCGAAGTGAAACGGGATTCACCATCATTACGACTTAGCCGGTATCAAAAAAAGACACTGCTGCTGGGTTCTCTCTATATTGCCATGTTTAATTTCATATTGTACTTGCTTTATTTTCCAAACAGTAGTAATTTTCGGAATTTAAATTTAAAAAAGAACAAAAACCAGAATTGTAACAAATAACATATCCAAGAAACACTTGACTAATTATGGCAAAAACAATAATATAATTACATAAACAAACGTCCCAGATTAATTATCTTTATAACAATGATAAATATTCCCGTTGAGACAGTAAAATAATCCGTGATAGGCCATAACAACCTCGGCAAACACGTTTAATTGACGATTTGGTTGAGCCGGCACTAAAGTTTTACAGCTTAGGACTCATAATTTGTTATAGGAGCGTCAATTCAAAGTGCCCAGATTTCTAATTCAATAAATAAAACCCTCTATTTTCGAGGAAATTTCTGTTTTCCAATTAATTACGGGATTTGAGAATTTTAAGTGACCTATTCCAAATAGAGCATTTAAATCCTTCGGGGAATAAATTTAGTTGTAAAATAAATCTACTAATTTAATGGGCCTCCATGAAACGAAGTAGTTTTCTCGCTTTTATGAGATGCAATAACTTTTATTTACAATAAAATAAAACATTCATTAAAATAATTGATATTTCTTCAAGGTATTTAGAGAAAATAAACGGTTGAAATTAGGTTATCCAGTATAGCTAACGAAAACTCTTTATAGTAAAAGGAAAAATATCTTTTTCTCTAGTTTATTCTATCTATATTTTTTAATAAGGAATGTTTTCGTATAGTTAAATATAATCAATAATTAGTTTTCTCACCAATGTTCAAAAATTTACATTTATACATAATAAAGTTTGATATTTTGACAATTTGATATCACAGGTTTTTAAGTTCAACAAAAAATAATTTTTTTTAATTTCCAAAATAGTCCAGACAAACTTGGACAAAAGAGAACAAATAGGGAAAAATTTACCTGAAGTCCCTATTTTTGCCCCTCCCCCCTCTTTTTTTCATTTATTATTTGTATTTTTCTCTTTAATTCATTCCATTTTTTACAATTATCTTATGATTATTTATAATTATTTTTTTTCAAAAAAAGTTATAAGTTTTATTAATTAAATTCAGTATTAATTGGCTAAAAATCTAATCAGCTATTGGTTGGTTAGCATGTGTGTTCAATAACTCAATAACTGTGACAGAAGGGAATGTAGCCTTAAGGTGAAAAATAATTTGAATGCTTTTTTTTTAAAAAAAAGTTCCCAAAAATATCTGACTACGGGTTTAGCGACCCAAACAACTAGGAAAAAATAACTACTAAAAAAAAAAAAATTTGCCTTCTTTTTTTGTCCTACTTTGTACAGACTATTTTGAAAATTAAAGAATTCTGTTTTTTTGTCGGAATTTAAAAAAAAATGTGTTATGAAAGGAACGTTTGAATGACATTGAATTTTAAAACAGTTGGCCTTTTTTTATAATTATTGAAATCTAATTATTTATTTATTTTTAAATATGTTTTTGATTATCACGATAATGAGTAAATCTTATGGGAAAAACAACCAATTAAGATTCCAATATTCGAGCTTTTGAATAGAAAGGACTCAACAATAAATCAGAAACAGCAATCTGTAGCAATAGGAGATCTGTTGCAGAGAAGCAATCTGATGTAGGGGCTTCCTCAGTTATGTAGCCAGCCGTCAGAGATAAGTCAGAAGGCATTAACGACTCCAGTCTGCCTGATTTATGTGCCAACTTCGGTTGTCTCCTTTACTCTACAATGTAAGATATTGTTCGTTTAATTTACAATAGCAGGTCTTAAGACGGTAAGCAAGAATGATGTTAGCTTAGGAGTACAGAGACATCTTGATAAAAATCCGTTAAAGCAAAAAAAAAAAATTAAACACTAAGTGTCCATTAAACTAGCATATAATAATAAATAGTATTTAAAAATTTACTAAATGTAAAAAATAATTGATCATAACAGAGTACAGCTCTCTTAAACGAGTAATTTTCTGCCAGAAGAGTTAATCTCAAAATATTGGGAATGGTTTTTTGTGTAAACTTGCAGAATAAGTGCTATCGCACTTAAAAACGATTTTCATAATACTATAACTCACATCAGCAATGCCCTTCTCTAATACAAAACAAATTTTAAAATCAATAAAACCTACACATCCAACCAATATGGGATATATTGATGATTAACGATGATTTTATCGTTTTTGTAATAACTAATGGAGAAACATCGTTTTTTTTTCCTGATTTGCATTAACTAACGAAATAAAGTAGTATCCGAACATGAGTTCCCAGTAGTATCGTTGTTACATACATTTCTCGACCCGACTCCATCAAAAAAGTTAACCTAAACGCAATCATAAACTCACGGCTAGTTATCTTTTAAGGGATTCGTCCACCCGAACAATTATTTCAATATTATACATAAACACGACAGGTCATATTCTACACGACAACTGGGTTGTTTTTTATTTATTCGTAATTATTATATTTTTATTATTTTATTTTTTTACTTTTATTTATTTTAATCTCATTTCCTTAGTTTTTCGTCTTTTAGTGTGTATAATATTTGTTTTTTATTTCTCTTATATCTATTTTTCTATTTTCACATGTTATTACGTCTCCTGTTCATTTTAAATCTAATATTAACTCTTTACAAAAGACTGATCAACATGACAATAATAAGGCCCTTCTGGACATATGGAGTTCAGCTTTGGGGCTCCACTAAACCTTCGAATTCCTCTCGTATCAAATCCTCAGTGTTCCTTATTTTGTTAATAATAAAACCATCCATAAAGACCTAAATGTTCCTTATGTAACTGATCTAGCCCGAACCCGATATCATTCCTTCCATTATAAACTCCCTAACCACCCAAACCCAC
>NW_027108624.1:2031893-2042680 GCF_000696795.3 Halyomorpha halys | reverse complement strand
ATTTTATTTTTATTTCTTATTGTTTATTTTAATACTATTTTTCACGTATATTATATCTTTTTTAGCTTACGGATGATTAGTTTTCTCATAATAGCAGGCACTATTTTAATTCCAGTAACCTCAGGAATTAACCAATTGAATTTCCTTTATTTATTCAAATTTGTACTATTTTAACAATAGTAGTTATTGCCAATTAACGAAAAGTATTAAGTATAGAAACGGAAACATGGAACCGAAAACGTAACAGTTGGTAAACAAACACGATGCCAAAGCTAACATAACTAGCTATGTTTCGAACAATACTTTTAACATATAACATTAAAATTAGCCACATTGTTCATATTTTACGATAAGCACATTATTAAGTGTTTAATAAATGCAATATATGCAGTAAATGGGTAATTTTTTTTTTAACTTTAGTAGTAAGTTTACCAAAATTATTGGTATAAACAAAATATTCTAAAACTCACGTCCCTTACAATATTCTCAGCTTGAATTTGTCAATCCTTACCTGAAAAAAAAGATAATATTAATAAACAGAAACTTAGCACATCAGTATAAATCATTATATATATAAACAAGAAATTGGACGTAAAAACGTAGAAAGCACGACTGAGGAATTCGAAAGCAAAGTAAATCCGAATAAGGAGTTTCTCTAAGTACAAAAGTTTGAGAGTGTTTTTGCATAAAAAATGTAAAACTCTTTGTCATTCCCAAAACGTACAGTCATTATGTTGTAAATAAACATCTCAATATTTTAATCAAATATTGTTTTTATATTAAATAATTAAGTCGTTGATAGATGCAGTTGTGCGGAAAAATAAAGTTATTTTAATATTTCACCTGTCAAGGTGTCAAATTAAAATGAAGATAAAATATCTGCTTTAATAATACTAAGTGTGGGGGGGGGGGTCTTAAAGTTGCGAAGGCAGCAAAAACATTTTTTTTTTTTATAGTTTTGGTAAATTCTTCATTTTTATTTATTAGTCATAATATTTTACTCATTAAATCGAAAATATTTCAAGTTTTACAACTGTATCGAACCTTTCAAAACCAATCATGGAATAAAGTTTAGTTATCAAAAAAAAATTATCAGTATTATTATTATTTTTGCCACTAATTTTTTTTTCTTAGTGTTATTTTCTATAATCAACAATAATTATAATAGACAATATACTAAAAATATCTGGAATAACTACAAAAAAAACTGTAAAAAATTTTTTTTTATTAAATATCTTCCGAACGCAGCCAACCGCAGGTCTCATGTTTTTATAATGAATACCACTCTCCTAACGAAATATTACAACATATTTCATCCGCGTCCGTGGCCACAGTATTATTTTATAAAACGAAAAACTTACGTTATTTGCTTATTTTCGAAGTACCGTTAATTTGAAAAGAAAGGATAAGTCATTCTTAAGTGAACATAATCTTTTTTCAAGTAATTAATTTTCTTTTAAAAACAAGAATAGCTGAGCTAGAGGGTACATTACAAGAAAACAAATATTTTATCGTCTATTTTAAGTCGTGGTAGTCGTTTTGTAAGAATTAATACTTGTTATAATTAATACTAACATGGGACTTCAGGATCCCTGCGGTATACCCAGCAATTGGAGTAAATTTAATTGTGATTAAGGTGGTAATAAAAATATTTTTCCGTGGCACACAGATCGGACAAAATTTTTCGGTAGCGGCGGCCACAAAACGTTTTAATTTAATAATGGTATTAAAGATACCATTTGAAGCTAGTTTATAAACCAATTAGGGTTACAAATAAATTCTTAATCTGTAAAAAAAAAAAATATTTTTCATAATAAGCACTTTCCCCACAACAATGTCACCACATCTCCATTCCTTGGCGTAGACCACTTTCCAATGGTTCATCATCTAATGTCTATAATTAGAAGTCGACTTCTACTCCACATATAATCAAAAGGATTAGTTACATGATTAGAAAATTACTGTTCAATCATGCAACTGCATAATAGTAGGAGCTTTGTGTAATATTCTTTCATTAAAAAAAAATCTTTTAAAAATACTAAAAAATTAAGCATAATTTTAAATTATATTGTAAATAGATCATTGAACATATGTAAATTTGAAGGAGATGGCCAGAGATGCAGTCAAGAACAAAAGTAGTTTTCAACTGTTTATTGGTTGCCTAGGTTTCGAATCTGGGTTTTCATCAGGGCTAAAATAAAAAGATTCAAAGTGGGTGAATTTAATGTAAGGACGTAAAAGTAACAAGTAAATAAAACAGAAGTAAAGGTGGAGGTATAAAAAAGACTTCTACATGAACAATCATAAACCGTAAATAAAATAGTAAAGAAATTAAAGATAAATACTAACATTTATTTACTAACATAGAAATGAGTAAGTAATTAACTGATAAAACAGAATACATATTATCAAACATATCTATTAATTAACAAAGGATAAATACATATATAATTTAATTTTTTTTTTAGATTGGTTTGTTTATAAATAGTCACAACATATATATTTTCTTATAACACCTACGTTTCGGTCATTCCCAAGCATATCATATTATTTTAGACACAGCTGGCAATGTCATTAAAAGGTTGCAAGCTATTCTGCCATTGTCAAAACATATCTTGGTCAATTAACATTCTTTTATCCACTATTTCACTTATTCTAACTTAATTCAATTTATCTTTTAGAAATTATCTTGATTGATAGCATAGAATTCATAAGATTGTAATGAATAATGTAAATTGAATGAGATTAGAATAAATAAAATGGAGGCTAAAAATAGATTAATTGACTAAGATATATTTTGACACATGTTGTAAGAAAATAAGCATGTTGAAATTATGCGAATATTTCTTATCATAATTGATATAGGTGATAAATTAACTGATACAGTAATTAATAATGAACGGATAAATTAATGATGTTAAGGCAGTAATAAATGTAATATAAGTGATTTATTAATGTTATTAATTAATAAATACTATTAATTTATCAGTTGATTATTAATTGCTGTGCCAGGTAATCTCCTTAGTAAATTATTAGATCTGTTTGATAATATAAATATTTTGTTTTATAAGTGTTTATAAGTTATGTTAGTTTATAATTTTTTTTATATATCTTAAACTTATTTATTTAAGTTTTAACATAGTTTGTTTGTATGGAATTATCTTTATACCTCCACCTTATATCACTTTGGTTTACCTGTTACTTCTAAAATAATGTGTTATATTTTAATACAAGAGCCCGCTGGGGGAAAAAATCAGCTATTTCTTCTCCATTTTTGATTACTTTAATGAAAACTAAGTATAATTAACATGACGAATTGATGAGTTTGCCGAGTATAGTTAGGTGGAATACAAAATAGCCCCTGTTAAAGAAGTGAGCTAAAGTGTTAAAAAAAATTAATTATTCATTCGGTAAATTTGCAATAATATGAGCTCTAGTAAAGCTGTTTACGTTCAATAGTTTCCGAGATACAGTTTAAAAAAAAAAATTTCAAGAAATATGAACTGAAACAACAGTAGTTATTAATTTATAGGGGGAAATCTTAATCATGCGATGTGCAGATGTTTATTAGTACTCAAATAAAAGCTAGTTTAATGTGCTATAAAGTAGTTTATGACATTTATCTTCGTAAGGGTAGTAGTGTCAATGATGATTGTATATGAATATGGATTTTGTATATAAGATCCGGACAACTAAAAACCAATTTATTTTATCAAATATTATGAAAACTACTACTCTTAAGAAGATGAACGTAATAAACTACTTTATAGCACATTAAACTAGCTTTAATTTGAGTGCTATGAGACATCTGTACGTCTCATGGTTCCTGAGATTTAGATTTCCCACAATGAATTCAGTACGGATTTTTTAGTAACTTTTTAATGAACTTTTGCTTTTAAATTTTTAATTTAAGGAACTATTGAACGTAAACAGTTCTGCTAGGGCTCGTATTTTAGTAAATTTACTCTACTTTAAATGGTGTTCTATTAGGTTTTTTAGTGTTGGAAGTAGTTTTAACGATATGGAGCTACGAACGAAATTTTTTTTAACGTTTTGTAAAACGCCTGTTGAACAGATTCGATACTTAGGACTCCATCTTGACAAGAGACTTACTTGGAATCCACACACAAGACTGAAACGACAAGAAACTGCTCGTAGATTCCGATTGCTACAACACTTACTTGACAAACGCTCTAAACTTCTCATTCACCAAAAAAAATTAGTCTACACTACAATAATCAGACCAATTTAGACATATGGAATTGAGCTCTGGGGCTCCACCAAACCATCAAATTCTTCCCGCATCCAATCGTTACAATCCAAAATCCTACTTAAAATCCTTGATGCTCCTTATTACGTCACAAATAAACTCATTCATAAAGACCTTAACATCCCATTCGTTGCAGATTTGACCCAAACCAGATATGCGTCTTTTTATTCCAAACTCCTTAACCATTCTAAACCATTAATTCTTAATCTTTCATCCTGAACAATCCCTGATAATCCTCCGAGGCGTCTGAAAAGAAGATGGCCACGAGACCTTCTAGTTTAAATTAATGTTTGAAGTACCACCAATAGGTGGTTCCTTCCCAAGATTTTCAAGTGTATATGAAACATACTACATATTTACTTGTATTATTTTGTACAGTTGTAAATTACAATAAATAAATAATTAAAAAAAAAAAAAAAGTTTTGTAACAGCCGCCATTATTTATTTTCCCAAAATATACTTAGCAGACTCATCGATTACTAGTAGATATACATAGTTTTCATTAAATTGATAAAAAATTGGCGTGAAATAGCTTTTTTTCTTTGGTTTAAAACTAACAATACTAGTTTTTTCCTACAATTAAAACAAAACGAATTTGTATTTCTTTTTTTAATATGAACATTAGAAAACCCCTGACTCAATAAATAGAATTCCATAGAAATCCGTTAGGAAATCTTACTACAGAGTTACATAATAATGAATGTTTCAGGTTTCGAAATAAAGTTTAGTCAAAATGATACATGACTCTCGTAAATATTCAACTATACGGTAATAATTCAGTAAGTACTGTCCCCATAACAAATCTGTGTAACATCACAGATTTAATTTAATTCTAACAAGATGAAAGGCAAAACCGTGTCGAATAGCAAACGCGATGGAATTGGCAGATAGGATGCGAGGTGAAAGTTAATGTCTTCCATCCGCTCTTCTTTTTTTAAAAGGATATTTCGATCTAGAAAGTAGCGCTGAAGGCCTTGACGAAATCACGCCAAACGAAAACACACGATCGGGCCGAAAAAACAACAACAGTTATATACAATGACAATCTTGTTATTATTTATATAATGGATAGCAACCCCTACAAAAAAAATCTTCTCGTCTTTTGATTGGCCAAAAAGAAATGAAAAAATCGTTTGCGGTGCGTGCATCACAAAACTTTCACTTACCACCCTCCTAGTCCAACAGCTCAAGGGGAGAAAAAAGGCAGTTATTGCACCCCAATTTTTGATCACTACAATGAAAACTATGTATAATTACGAGTCTGTCAAGTATAGATAGGTAGAATAAAAAACGGCGGCTGTTACAAAAGTTAAGAAAATATTAATCTTTCATTCGGAGCTCTGTATGCATTATAACTACCAACAACGCTAAAAAAACGTAAGATAACACCATTTAAAGTAAAGTAAATTTGTTAAACTATGAGCCCTAATAGAGCTATTTAAGTTCAATAGTTCCCGATATATAGATTTTAAAAAGCAACATTTCATGAAAACTCATTAGTGAATTTATTTTGAGAAATCTATATCCCAGGAACCATTGGAATTTACCAGATCAATCTTTATGCAATCCTCCCATCCACGCTTCGGTCTACTCCTCGGACGTTTACCCAATCGGTTCATTGTTTTCGATATTTTAGGGCTCCGTTGGTTACTGAGCCCTAAAACAACACGCTAATCTTATTCGCCGCATTAACCGTGTGCAGTTCCCGTGATTCGGTCTTCAGTAGCCTTTTAAATTCTCCTGTTAAATCGTCCTTTTTCGGTCCGAATATTTTATATTCGATTATTACGTAAAACCTTGAAGCGTTGTTCTATTAGTGTAACTACGTTTCACATCCATAGAGTATGGAGGATAGTAATTTTGTAAATTCTAACTTTTTAAACCAAGATTATGTCGACAATAAAAAAAAAAAAATTTCATCTTTTATGTTCAATAAGAGATAATATTCAATCTTGTTAACATTCTCAAACCCCTCGTAAAGACAAGTTTTTGAACACTGATTGTAAGTGACCTTGAAGATAGTATCGTATTACAGGGAATAAATTGACGAAAGGTATTTTAATAAACAAAAAAGGGTATGTTTGAGCCGAGTGAGTGGGTTTTATTACTGTTACCAAGGAGAGTAAAAAATATTAGGACCTCATGAGCTGAACCTGTGCCGCCCATTGACAACATTCCACCGTCGGACATCCGTCCTCTGTCCTTGAATAGAGATGCAATGACACTAGTCCAAAAATAAGTCGGTCCAGACGAGATGTCCGACTACAACGATCTTTGGTCTTTATAAGTAACAGAAACTGAGTACATCGATGGGACGGAAACAGAACAGTAGGATGACTAATTTTTTTACTTAAAAATATTATATTTTATAGTCTCACTGTATATGTAATATTTTGTTTTATGCCTTTTTTTTAGCGTTAGTGAAATAAGGAGGTGGGTTTAAACTTTAAAATTCCTTGCTGGAGGGTTGCTCATTAACCGTGTGCATTAATAAATATAATATGGTCCGGGCGCGGTCAAATTAAACTCAAATAGTTGTTAATAATAATAATAATAATATTAATAATAACAATAATATTTTGTACTATTTTTATTTGAACCAACGTTTCGCCACACGTTTCAGAGCTTCGTCAGGCCTAAAAAAGATACAAACACTTAACATGAGGGAAAAAAGTAAATGGAAAATTACAAGGGTATAAAATGAAACGTAAAAATTAAATAAGAAACATTAAAGGTTATAAACAATAAATGAAAACGGAAATAGTAACAGATAAAAAGAAGAAATATTAAAGAAAATACAAATTAAGAGATGCAAAGGGATAAAAATAAAATCAAATGAAAATTAATGAGACAGAATTCATACCTGTTTTGACGGAAGTCAAAGTCAGAGTCCTTTGATTTTCTTATTTAATTATTACGTTTCATTTTATACCCTTGTAATTTTCCATTTACTTTTTTACTTAGGTTAAGTGTTTGTATCTTTTTTTAGCCCTGCAACGTGTGGCGAAACGTTGGCTCAAATAAAAATAGTACAAAATATTACTATTTGAGATTAATTTGACCGCACCCGGACCATATTCCATTTTTTTTTTTTTATTTAAATACCTTCTTCATTCTACGAAAACAAGAGCAGTTCTAAAATAAACTAATGCGATTTCTTAATCCTGATATTTTTACTTTAAAAATAAAATTAAAATACTGAATTTTTATTTATTTATTTATTTTTGTACCATCTCTTTGTAGAATGCTGGTACTTAATTGCTAGTAGACCCCTGAATTAAAAATATATAGATAAAAAAATGCTTATACCGTAAAAGAGGATTACTTTGCAACAGATTTCGGATTTTTATTTATATATTTTTTATATTCAGCATTTATAACTAACTTAGATAATCCCAAAAAGTCTGATGTTGAAAATAAAAAAAAGGAGCTCCAAAATATTTTATTTATAGCATTCATTATTTTAATTTTTTTATTTTATCTATGTATATTTATTTATATATTTTCTCCCCCACATTATGTATATTATCATTTAAAGTACGCCTATTTTTAATATAATTTTTAATTTCCTAATGATATGTTTACAGTAACATTATTTTATATCCTTTTGCTTTCAAAGGTTACGTATTAGTTAATCGCTCATCTGTCTTCAGCTTCATTTGTATGCTTACCTTTGTATGCATATATGTGGTTTAACGAAAAATAACAATGGAAGAATGAAAAATACAAGAAAACTTTTATTTTTCGGCTAAACATTGCAGCCTCCAATCGGAAGATGAACTTTCCTCTTGTCCGGTCTTATCGCGCCTTCTATTACCACTGGTGTGCCACACTGAACAATACGAACCTTCTAACGTTAGTGGAGCGAAGTTATCCCTCAATCACTAAAGAAAACCACTTTTACGTTATTCAACCCACCCAGATTTCAATAACAGGAAGATCAATGAAGAAATCAGAACTAATAGAGATTCTTTTGAATCTTTACATAGTTGTAATAATTCAGAAAACGATTTATAGAGTCGTGGTCGGCTGTAACCCTGAAAAGCTTTCAGTTGCTCCTATGTTTAACAAAAAAAAAAAAGAAAAGAAAAAAAAAAGAGGAATCATAATAAAACCTAAAAAACACAAAGGTTCGATTCCGGCAATAATAAAAATGATTACTCAGATCCACTAACCTTGTATTTAATTTTATAGTTACCACAAGAACCAACCATGAGAAAATCCAAGCATGGTATTTTAGCACATTACATTTCATTCACTAATAATTACATTTCAATAAAACTGCTGAATCTGCTTCTTTTAAACCAATGGACTTCGAACTTCTAGATTTAAAAGTTACCAATCCTGACAATGTTATACGTTGAGCGATACGTGCTACCAAAGGGAAATTTAGATTGTAATGAATAATTTAACTTTTGATATATTCACAATGGAGGAGAATTTTAAAAGACGGATTATGTCGAGTAATGAATGAAAAATAAAGAAAGTTATAAAAAATAAGTCCGGTAGCGATACTGATCAATATTCTATCTAAAAATAAATAAGAGTACAAGATGTGATATGGGGGGGAGGGGAGGTGAATCAGCTAGAAATTGAAAAATAACAATGAGAACCTGTGAGAGCTTTCTCCAGCCTATTTCTAGAGATATCTTGTATTCCCGTATTCCATTATCCACAGCACCTGGTAGCAAAGAAATAAGAACGGGAAAATTTTTCGATGAGGTGAGTTTCGAGGGAAGACTGACGCCAAAGACCGAATGTCAAAAATATTTTCGTAAGGAACGGATTCCCACGGAAAAGGCGTCCGAGTGCTTACCCACGATACTTGGATAAGGGCATTTAGAAAACCTGAAACGAGACGAAATAGTACGATAAGGTGCCCCGAATGGATTTAGAAATCTAAAACCTTTGAGAACAACCAAGATAACCATTGTCTGTCAGATAAGACGGACGGCGATGTGTTGTGGGTGGTGCCTTGTTGCCACGTCTTGGTATGACGATCTCAACGCATCAGCCCTATCACCTTCTAAAAAAGGAAGAAGTTCATTCGAAGAAGTGTATTGATAAAGAGCTAGTTATAGTAGTAGTAGAAATAAATTAACAATATTTCTTCTTTTCGAGGCATTTAGGCATTTTATCATTAAGTTGTTCAAATTATATGTGAGATTAAATGTGTGTGAACAAGCTAGCTCAAAAACGAATAGTCGTACGAAATTGAAATTACATGTTTGAGGTGCCACTTTATAGAATAAATTTTTCACATTTTTTTTTCGATTTTCTCAAACACGGCTCTAATGATTTTGATCAAAATCGGCATATCAATACAATTAAATGGTCTTAAATATCAGCTAGGTTTTGCCTTCATTAAAATAGTCTGACAAGGCTTAAATAACGAAATTTAAAACAACCTTTTAAATACCTTTAATTTTGTTTACTAAAAAAATTACAGTTCCCATTGTTAGCAATGAGAGAATGTAGGTTAATACAAAATGTTAAAGAATATAATGAATAACTAAAGGAGAAGAAAGAAAAACATCAGCTCCGATGGCGAAATCCCCGAACCCCAACTTTTTCGATTGCATTACGACTTCGTTATCTTTGTTTAACTATCATATTCATATTTATACCCCCACCTCAACAAACTTTAAAATACAAATAATACAGCAACAGAAAAATAAAAAATTTGTGTTCGTAATTTTCGACTTTCCTGGTATTTTTTTTTAAAATCATAAAAATAGCTATAACTTCTTGAGAAGTCAATCAATCTACACAATAATTTGGGTCATATGTAGGATGGTAAATTGTATGTTACGCGCACCGTATCAGATATTTTTGGTTTTTGTATTAATCTAGGTTTTAAGTGGTTATTTTCTTCGATAACGACATCCATAAATTTGCACAAAATACTGAATCCCTGGTGTTCACAGTCAATATTAGAAGGTGCCACAAAGTCTCTCAACGTATCTATAAACTTTGCTCCACTTTTTGAAAAAATAAATTAATTACATTGGTACCGACACTGTGTAAGCCAGAGTTTTTTCCCCTTTATTTATACTCTAGGGAACCTGAGGTTTCAGACTTTTCGGAGTCCTGAAAGTGGGTACAGAATGCAGAATATTAAAAAAAAATCATCAATTAACCCACTTTTACGCTATCACCTTCTTTTTGTCAATAGATCTTTAATTCAGAGGTCTCCTATAAATAAAGTAGCAGTATATCACTAAGCGGTTATTAACAAAAACAATTTCAAATTCATTTTTTTTAAATAATAATTTATATTTTCTTTTTTTTAATATAAAAGATTAAGAAACCTCATCAATTTATTTGGAAACTGCTGTTTTTTTTCGTATAATTATATACAGATAAATGATATCCTAAGTGTCTTCGCTTTCAAAAAGGCAGAATAGGACTAGAAAGTCACGGATTCAAGTTAAAGACTGCTTTATTGATTCTAGTTCCCCCCCTCTCCTCCCCTCTCACTCTCTCTCTCTCTCTCTCTCTCTCTCTCTATATATAT
>NW_027108624.1:2029073-2031817 GCF_000696795.3 Halyomorpha halys | reverse complement strand
CACCAGTTTACGAACAATCGTAAACTTATAGTGTAGAATATAATCATATAAAAAAATAATAATAATAAAGAAAGAAAAACCTATGTAGAATAAACTATAGACAATAAACAATAGACGAACAGCCCTCGTAAACTCTATTATATACAAAAGAAAAATACATACACCAATAGTACTGTACAAATCATAAGCTCGTCAATAGTAAAAGCTATATACATAAATAATACTTGAAATAAAAGAAATCTTCGTACATGTAAAAGCGGGGCACATATATTGTAAAAAATAAAACGAATTCATAAAAATTGTAAATGACATGAGAATAAATCCCTTTTGCCATCTATATTCCCGCACTATAACCCCAAACGGCTTCATTAGATAGCTTCGTAACGGGGCAGTTAGGGCGGAGATAACGTATTGGAACTCGTTACGTAGGTGTGACAGGCGATACCTTTGTCAGCTCTTTAATACTGAAAGGTCTCTGTAGCTCCATTTGTCCAATTACCGAAAGGTTAAGCTAGGGAAAGCGAATTATTACTGGGAAATGAGAGGGTAAATGAAAACGCAACCGGAAATTTTGGTGTAATTCCTTCCCCCTTTATTGAACCAGAACGTTTTCATCAAGGCATTCATAAAGCATCATTAATAACAAATAGTGTCGAATAATTTAAATCTAATCTCCATAAACGTTTATAAGGCAATCTATTTCAATGAGAGAAAGGGAAAAAAAATAATACGTTTGAACCCCTTAAAACTTCTTGAAGTAATTAAATGGTAAATTGAAGGTATAAATAAATTCTTAACTTACACAGTTTCATTTAAACTATTTTATTTCATTTATCCCAAGAGGAGTGTAGAGAACTGCATGTGAATCGTAGATCAATGAGTCGAGTCCCTTGAAAGAATCGCACTCTCAAGTGATTCATACGATATCACGATTCACTTGGATTCGGTCGATTCTTAGTTGATTTCATTCAAGAAAGCCGAAGATATAAAAGTGTAGGATACTTTGTTTTATTAGAGACTACTTGTCACTGAGTTGTTATGTCTAGTTCTTAATTTCAGTCAATTAGTACAAAAAAAAAATTAATAATGTTTAGTATGATTATTTTATTACAATATAAATTACAGAAAAAAAGAATAGTTCATAAATAAGTGCCTATAGATTTAAAAAACAACTGAGAAAGTATTCAATAAATACAGTTAAAGCAAAAAAAAAGGGTTTCTTATCATTATAAAAATAAATCATTTTATTTCGCTCTAAGAGGATTTATTTAGAACAAGGAAGAAAAACCAACAATAATTTAAAACGTGTAGTAATTTTTAATTTATTTATTTATTGCTTTTTACAACTGTACATTATAATATATTTAGTAAATTTGATCTCAGTTATAATGGAGTGTTACAGGCGTGTAGAGAAACTACTATAATGACGTTTTACATTATCAAGTCTCGTGGCCATCTTCTTTTCAGGCGCCTCGGAGGATTATCAGAAAGAGGAAGCAAGGTTAGAGACTAGTGGGTTTAGGTTAGGTTAGGTGGTTAGGGAGTTTGTAATGGAAGGAATGATATCTGGTTCAGACAAGGTCGATTACATATGGAACAATAAGGTCTTTATATATAATTTTATTGGTGACAAAGTAAGGAGCATTAAGAATTTTACAAAGGTTTTCGGATTGGATACAAGAGGAATTCGGAGGTTTAGTGGAGTCCAAAAGCTCAACGCCGTATATCCAGATTGGCATTATCACAGTCATGTAGATCAGTCTTTTGTAATGAATTGGATGTAGTAATTTTAAATGATGATTTATATTTTTAATAAATTTAAACTATTTTCGGATTACCAATTAATTTAATAAATTATTATGCTATAAAATATTATCATTTTTATCACTTAATCCTTAAATTAAAAAAAATCAGCAAAATAATAGTAACTTCACTAATAATTGCAGGATTTTTTTTTCATCCTCTCTCTTCCTCGTTTCCTTCCCTCTCTTCACTCCCTACCCTGATCTTTTAAGCTGCCCGAGATTGGCTTTTAAAATTTAAGGTAACCCTGGCTAAAGAAAACAATCTTTAACAAAGAATATTATTTAAAACAATTTACTCGTTGCTCATACTGTACAACTGTAATTTACATGTATCCTGAACTCCCTAACCACCCAAACCCACTAGTTTCTAACATTGCTTCCTCTTCCATTCCTGGCAATCCTCCGAGGCGCCTGAAAAGAAGATGGCCTCGTGACCTTATATTGTAAAATGTTTTTAGAATTATACTACTGGGTAGTTTCTCTACATGCTGTATCATATCATTATGATCTTACTTCAAATTTGCTTGATGTATTTTTTATACAGTTGTAAATGTTCATAAATAAATAAATAAAAAACATGTATTCTGCAGTTCAGATTGTATTATATTTTTGCAATAGAAAATAATTAAATGCATTGGAAAATAAATAAATTTCAAGTATTTATCCCAGCATTTTAATTTATATTATTCTACCTTATAGGTAATATAGGATATTACACAGTGATCACTGAAAACGTTTTTATATAATAGAGAAATAAATATTAAAAAGAATAAGTTTAATTTTTGTTTTAGAAGAGCATGTTTTCTATAATATAATAGATTAATAGGACTTTAGTTTGTAAGACCGATCTTTATTTTTATATGATCTAGCCCGAACCCGATATTATTCCTTCCATAATAAACTCCCTAACCACCCAAACCCACTCGTTTCTAACCTTGC
>NW_027108624.1:2020550-2028808 GCF_000696795.3 Halyomorpha halys | reverse complement strand
AAAAAAAAAAAAAAAATATTTTTATATGAGCTCTACAATTTTTTTTTTAAATAAAAGACAGTTGGGTTCTCAGTATAATTAAAACTAATTCATAAAATAACGTTTTTTAGAAACAAGTAAACAGGGTGACATAAAGCCCTTTAATTTATACATCATTAAAATGATTTAAAAATCTATTTTAAATGTTTGTTTTTTTAAATTTATTTTATCCGGTTTTATTTAGTTTTGAATTTCAGAGAATATTCACCTTTGAATATTGACTATAAACCATTGATTGGCAAGGAAGGACGGAGATTTAGAACTGTTCAAAACTAACCCGATTTGGCCAATCAGAGTAAAGATATTGAACTCCATTGGACCAGCGATAGTTCGATCACAAATCCAACCAATCGGAATATTATATTTGAAATTCTCCACTTTTCTTCCAATGAATGGGATATACTGGAAGCAATCTGAAGACATATACATTTCCCTAAAGCTATGAAAAAAAGAAGGAATAGTTGAAAGGAAGCCAAATATGATTGTAAACAGGAAAAATAAAATAACAAATATAACAATTTAAATTTCTAGAATAATCAAATTCATTAATGAATTTAAAATATGGAATGGAATTTCCAAAATTATAATTCAAATCCATTACCAGCAGAACGAACTCTTTGGTTACTCTGGTCAACTTCTTATTCGCAATATTAGTTCTTATATTTTACACGATGCTTGATAAAAGTAAGACATCCTTAACTTTTGTAAACATATATTCGGGTTGATATGTTCACCAAGCAAAAGTATTTTCGATGTTAGCATATATATATATATATAATTCTTGAGCACAGGACTTGACCCTACTTGAATATTAATTATTCTTAAACGTAGGATATAACAAAGGCCGAGCAATTTAGTTCAGACTTCACATTTAACACAGAAACGCTTTACCTTTGACATAATAATATAATCAAATACTTTTTTAACACTTAATTTAATAAATGTTAAGGGATTTGATAAAGATTTCAAATTTTTGAAAAATATTAGCATATAACAATAGACGTCAGTAGCCACCATTTTTACTTTATATATCTCTTCATATAGGCAAAAATGTAATCAATTATATCACTATTACTGATCGCCCAAATCTGTGGCGGGTTGTAATATTTGTTAATGAGTAAAAATAAAATAAAAATTTATTATGCAATCATTTTCTTGAGCCCTCCTGGGGTCCACCTCCCCTCATAAATTGGGTATTCTTACTGGGTAAAAATGTGGCGGTCGAGCGTGATTCTGAACAAATCACCTCCTTGAACAACCGTGGGTACTTCTTTACAAAGTATTGCACCCTTAACCCTCAATGGATTGCATCAGCACATATTTTATTTTATTTTTTTATTTTAATCATTTTCTTATTTTGAAAGTCTTAAAATGCAGAATAGCCAGTAATAACTTTTTATAAATGCAGTGATATTTAATTTATCTTTCGTTTTGTAAGATACTTTATTTATACAAAACTGGCTAGTATAGACGTCCACCAGGTTTTATAAGAATATGATGGAAGGTCAAAGAATTATGTATTTTAACTAAAAACAATAAAATTGTATAAACATGTCCAGTCATTTATTAATTTTAAAAATGTAAAACGTTTGCAGACGTCCTTCGGTTCTGCACTAATGAAGACTATGGATCTAAAGAGCTATAGAAGCGTTACACGATATGGATCACGTATTTCTAAGCATTCAATCCAGACTGATCGTGGAAAATACAAGTTTGAATTCAACCTCGCGCCGATCTAAACCTTGGGTTAAATAAACGTAATCAGAAATGAATGGCCAAGTTGTTGCTGCCATTCAACTCAAGCCAGCCGAATAACAGCCAGGGATAAAATTAACCCAGAACTCCTAACTAGGGAGATAACCCCCTACGCAGAGTAATAAAAGCCCTAATACTGTTTCGGAAAATGATACACGCATTAAAATACAAACCATTAAGCTAGGTAAATGTAGCAATTGAAGCGCTACGAGAACAACTTCCCCGCCTGGAGGGAACACACGAAGATATAACAGGCCGGCAAACTGCGGGCATAAACTTTAGTGTTCTTGCCGTTAGGAAGTCTGATATATCAATGTTGTTTATTATTGGTTCAAAGCTAGAACGAAATTTGCACATTTTACAACTGGGCGCCATAATTTCATTACAAGGTAATTACTAACCTTACTAAACAACAAAAATTCTTAAACTTTTTATTTTTACTTAACTCGATCAATGAAACAAATAGTAAGTAGAAGAATTTCAAATCCTCTTTTTTTCCCTTTATATATTGTATTATTATATACAGATTACCTACAATAATTGAATTTCATTTTTACATATTTTTATATTTTTAAACATAAGGAAATTTAAAAGAAATATTAATTTAAAAATTTACATAAATTATAAATAATTAAGAAACAAACGTTGATAGAATGGTGTCATTTTGCTGATGATGTTTTCAGCTATATTGTATTTGTTTAGTATATGTTTGAAAAATGTTAAACATTTGTCCAATTCCAAACTCAAGGACTTAACCGATAGGGACCAGAGGGTTGTAGTACGAATTAATATCTATGTTTTGAACTATGGACCATCTTTTTTTACTGAATATGATAGCTTGGGTTTTTGGTTCGTTTAGATTAATCATCAATTTTTTTTAAAATAAACACTGAGTTCACTAAGGACCAGTAACCTGTCTATGTGTATATTCTTAATGAAGAAGTAAAAATAGATGTCATCAGCATATACAGATGGGTTTGAGGACAGGTCTGAGATAAATATGTTAAATAGGATAGGTAAAAGAAAGAAGCCTTGCAGAAGACTAGCTGATAGGTAGTGCATTGAGGAGTTGGTGTTGTTTATTGTAATGTAGAAGGATTTATTGCTGAGGTAGGATTCGAGGAGGTGAATGATGCACGGTGGAAAATTGCTTTCGAATCCGTGTTTTCAACTGAAATGCACGTTTTGAGGCCGCAATCCAAATAAACAAGTCTCGCAAACTGGTCTCTGTGTGTACGCGCACAGCCTAACCCATTTATTTTTTTTTATTCATTTATTCATATTTACAACTATATTAAAAATATATACAGCGAGTATATTTGATGTTAGTCATATAATGGCATGTGGAGAATCTAACCATTGATAGAACTCCAATAACATTTCTAGAGGAAAAGATCTCGAGGCCATCTTCTTTTCAGATACCTAGGAGGATTATCAGTTAATGAAGGAAAAGTCAGGTAAGGAACACGTGGGTGTGGGTGGTTAGGAAGTTTACCATAGAAGCTTATGGTATCTGGTTTTGGCAAAATCGGCGGCATTGACGAGGAATTCAATGGTTTAGTGGAGCCCCAAAGCCCTACTTCATAAGTTCTTATAGGTCTTTTTATAGTCATATAAATAAATATGTTGTAATGAATTGGAAGTTTATACAGTTTTTCTAGTAACTGTTGTAATGTAATAGTCGGAATTGACGATCAGTTTCCTATCTTTCGACCTTGTATGAGGATTCCAAGTCAGTAGTTTGTCCAGATGTGTTCTAGGATCTGTTCGACAGGAATAAGAGGGGCGTTATTAAAGTATACTGTAGGGTAGGAAGTCATAGGTATATGACTAAGGATACAAGTGATTTGGTGGGACAACTCTAAAACGAAAATTTTTACCAAAGTGAAATTACGAACTAATTAGGGAAACTATTTCACTAAAATCGATGTACCGAAAGAGGCAAATATCGTCGATTTCATACTTTAATCGTTTTACTTATTGTGTAAACATACAATTATATGGTCATAAAAATCACCTAGATTGAATATTGAAATAGTCTAGCTTGACTAAAATGGTCAATTTTCAAAATGGCTTCTCTATAAAGTAAGATTCGTTTTTTTTTAAAATAATTACCAGTCACCCATTTTTGATGACAAACAAAAAGAGAAAAAAGTAGAAATATTTTCCTATATTAAAACAAATTTACAGAAATAAATGAAAAATAAACAGTTGGAAAGTTAAATATTTAAAAAAACTAATACATTTACTAGACAAACGGTCTAAATTGCCAATCCATTACAAAAGACTGATCTACATGACTATTATAAGGCCTATCTGGACATACGGAGTTGAGCTTTGGGGCTCCACTAAACCATCAAATTCCTCCAGAATCCAATCCTTACAGTCCAAAATCCTTCGTAAAATCCTTAATGCTCCTTACTTTGTCACAAATCAAGTCATCCATCAGGACCTCAATATTCCATATGTTGCCGATTTGGCCAGAACCAGATAGCGTTCCTTCCATAATAAACTTTTCAACCACCCAAATCCACTTGTTTCTAACCTGGCTTCTCCTTCATTACCTAATAATCCTCCTAGGCGTCTGAAAAGAAGATGGCCTCGAGATCTTCTCCTCTAGAAATGTTATTGGAGTTCTATCAGTGGGTAGATTCTCCACATGTTTTTATCATGTCACTATGTCACCTACAGCAAATTTACTTGTTGTATATATGTGTATACAGTTGTAAATATCAATAAAAAAATTATTAAAAAAAAAAAAAACTAATATCTTACACATATAGTCGTAGAAGGTAATGCAGTGATAAAAAAAATCTAAATGAACTGAAGTTATAAATAAGTTTTTCTCCTTCCAATGTAGAAATATAATTAAGAGTTAATATTGCCATATTAGATAATAAATAAATTGATGAACTATACTATTATATTTCAAAAATTTCTCTAACAATTCTCAGGTCACTGCTGATGTACGGTTGTAAACTCTAGGGTAGCGGCATCCTTTACGAAAAATAAAAAATAAAAATCTTTTCAAAACAAAGTCCGCAGAATCAAAGTGGACGTTCCTTGGTTTGTAAGAAATAGCCAATTGCATCGGGAATTGCAAATCGAGTCAGTAGAGGATTTCATCAAAAAGTTTCTCTCTTAGTTACCAACAGTTAAAGGAGCAGTGACCTACAACTTGGGAAACCCAACCTCAACTCGAAGACTGAAGCCCAGGCTGCTGCAGGACATCCTGTTATTAATTCTGTAGTTATCAATTCTATTATTGACATAACTTCTATTTTATTTATTTTATCTTCCTCCTTTTTTTCAAATTAACTTATTTTTTTTTCCTATTAAAGGGCAATTGTTTGTTTAGTTAAGTCTACGAATGTTGTTATTAACTTTACTTTTCTCTCTTATCGAGGATTATTTTCTTATCTATTTATTTTTACATAATTTTGTTCTTTAATTATAATGCTGTATCTAGTTTGTAGATGTCTTTTATACGAGACTATGCCCCCTCCATAATCAACTGTTAACAAAAAAAATGTTTATATAACCATGTTAGGCCCACCAGACCGCAAAAAAAAAATTTGTCTATTATTTTTTTTAAAGATATTTGACAGCTGAACGGTTTTTCCCTCAAAAACTACATAGAATATACATTAAAAATTGCCAAGCAGAAAGACTTCATAAGCAGACCGTAAAACATTGACTAGCTAAAACATTATTCATGGAGCTGAGCTACCGATAAGTTAGCGTATTCATGTCGACAGTATGAGTTATGACAATCTGATAGCACTTGCTATTATCAATTTCCCTTTTATTTATAGTGCCATTATAGGTCCTTTCACTAGCAGAGAAGATATTTAAATTTTAATTCCTTTGTCCCGCGCTACTTTCCTTTCGTGACGGGGACATCACAACGATTCGTTTTCTTAAGCCGAGTTTAATTTTTCAAGAACATGAGGAAGGCATGTCGTTAACGTTTAAATTCCGTCCACAAGTACAGTGGTCGTTCATCGAACCGCCTGGTAGTCAAGACTGAGTGAGTCAAACAAGCAAATGATTTCATCATTGACTATAAGAGAAGGTTGATGTACCTAGTTTCTGGAAACTGGGATTAGTATGATCATAGTGAGTTAAATTAATTCATTACATGTTCATACAACCTCATATAAATTTAAAAATTTATTTGAGGTTGTAAAGTTGGTTATGAAATTCGCATTCCCAGAATGCTATTAAGAGATTTCAATATTGTAATTTATCTGTTCTTAATGTATATTAAAGGCGGTTCGAATACATCCTGGACCGGTTGATTTATATGGACGGAGCCATGGCAAAACATGTAGGATAACACGTATTTCTTGTGCTATATTAGAGAAAATAAGAGCGTCAAACTAAATTTTAAAAAAAATTATAAGATAGCTTATAGGATTTACTCCGCTACAGTATAATTTTTAACATTGACTTTTTGCATACATTACCGATTAATTTCTTGTAAAATTTATACTTAGGAAGATTGAAAAATAAGGAACAGACAGACAATAACATTTTGATAAATATATTCTACCTACTGGTTTCCAATACCAGTGATGTGAGAGTCAGAAGCGCTGGCATTTGAGGAGTGCCTGCATCACACTACATAAAGGAGTTTCTCAGGCTGTATACTTAGTAAGTAATATGTAATAAAAAAGTGAAAATATTACACATAAAGATAGATGAGTATATAAGGGCCCTTTGAAGTAGAAGGTATTAAGCGACTGCCTGGTAACTGCAATGGCGCCGGATCGAATTCGGACTGGAAGGACGACTTTTATTACAGTGGCGGTCCCATGAAATTAAAACTTGACCTCCTACCATGGTTAGAATAGGTTGGTTACTTTTTTTGTACGTGTAAGGTACATTTGTTGTACAAAATAAATAGCGCAACAATTACTATTTATTGTTCATAAATATGCAATGATGTAATATTTAAAAAAATAACAAATAGGTACATTAATAATTACCTACTAAATTGTTATAATTACCTTATTGTTGTTAAATTATTAACGTTTTATATTATACGATTTTATTTCATTTCAAATTATATTTGTACAGTATTAAAAATGTATATAAATATATATAGGTGTGTGTATTACAAGTGTAAATGGTTTCGGGGGAGCCCTTCGGGGTCCACCCAGTCTAATGAAGTGGGTACCCTTAATTGGGGAAAGATTTGGCAGTTGAGCGTAACCATGAACAAATTACTTCCTCGTATAACCTTTGTTCAAGAAAGAACAACTCTTAACCAAAATACTAAACCCTAAACCTTGATAGGTTGTAGCGGTACAGATTATTTTTTTTTCCCCTTTGTGATATGCAGTAGATAAAAAAAAATTAACCAGCATAAACAGTTGTCAACAACGAGATAAATAAAAACTATAATATTCCCGGCAATGACAATAAACATAAAGAATCCAGTGATTCTCAATTTGACCAAAGATAGATATCCATCCACATTGAACTTTATGCCCACACAAACCCGCTGGCCCGGAACATTCCTTCCGAACCCCAACGATTTCCAATAATCCTAAACTGGGAAATGGAATGCGATAACTGCACGTGTCGAGATGGCAATGGGCGGCTAAAAACACACAAGCGGAACTAATTACCGAAGGAATGCGAATCTTAGTTCCACGGATAACATAAAATGGATGAGATTTAGGGCAGTTAGCCATTAATTAAAACATTCCAATGTTAGGAAAAAAAAATTCATTACAATACATGTGAACAATAAATAATTTGTAGTTTTCCAATTGATCTAGAAATATTAGTCTCTACACGCATAAAGTATGTTTAAATGGTGAAATATAACTAGGTTTAATTTTTTTTCTGGTTATAGAATAATATGATTTTTAAAGCGATATGAAATAGTTCTTATCACAACAAACTTCAAATATTGGATAGTGGAAAACATTAAACTATGCCGGACTGATTCAGTAATCAACCAAATGCAAAATTTGAACATCATTTTAAAATAATTTCTTTAAATTTTTGTGGTTTGAACATACAGACATAAAAAAACAAAATTCAATAACATTTTATTTTACGCGTTTTTTAAAAAAAATTATATACCGAATCCACGGTAAAAGAAAAACATATATGGAAACTTTATTATCTGAAGTAAGTTGTTTAAATTCTAAACCTGTTATGTACACGTTTAAAGAAAAATAATTTATTTGAAAAAAGAAATGTTTAAATATTCATTTACCAATGGCTCAAATGTAATTATCAAAAACCTTTAGGTCCCAACAAAAATTTAATGTAAAGTGTTTTCATCAGATATTTTTAGATTCATAGTTCTTCATCGGTCACTTTCTCCTTAAGTTAGCATACATTGAAATTGAAAATTCTCAACTTCAAGAACTCAATTGAACGAGTCATTTATGAAATGTGATGACTTTTTCGATTTTTTTTTTTCAAAAATCAATATTTTATAT
>NW_027108624.1:2001049-2020500 GCF_000696795.3 Halyomorpha halys | reverse complement strand
TTTAGAAAAAAATAGACAAAATTCCTTTTCTTTTTAAACGACTCCAAATTCACTACCAACTCTGTCCTGAGATATTAAAAGAATTTCTAGAATTTAGTTCGTATACCTAAGTCATTTTTAACCGATTTCAAAATAAGATGTAATTCTGAATTAGAGATACTTTATTTTGCGTTCCCACTTAATTTTCTATGTAAAGCATACTTAATATTTTCAATTTTATTTTTTCTTCAAGTTCTGCCAACGAGTAAATTCTCCACAAGACTGTATTATGGCCTTTTAATATAACTGGCATCACATTTACATGTTGTAAATAATTTTAATATAGTTGTAGATTTCAATGAATAAATAAAACAAAAATTATTAATTTTGTTCTTTCAAATGTACAAATAAAAATAAATTCGTATAATTTTAATGAAACGGAAGTTAAATCATCAAATAATTACATGAACAGTTTTATTAAATATGGATTAGTAAAGAAAACTCTGGTTTTGATTCCAAGAGAGGCCAATTTTTTAGTAATACTTTTTTTTTTTTTGTTTTGTTTTTATAATATGCCCTCATAACTGATATAAAGGAAATATTCATTTCTTCTTTTTCAGAAATTTATTTGACCAGGTGAGAAATTCTCAACTCACCAAAAAAATATCAGGACCTATCAACATACAACTCCGCAATATATAATGTTTCAATGTTTCCAAATGTTTTTAAAAAGCCGTAAACGGTCATTGAATGGTTCTGAATCAAAGAGATGAATAATTTACAAACCTAATAAGCGATTCTCGAAATAAAACATTAAACGTGTAGCTTTCTCGAACTTGTTTTACACCATCTGGAAACCTAAACACATATTGCGACATCTCGTTTCCAATGCACATTATTAATGATTCACGATCCAACGGTATGCAACAGATAACAAAATCGCGTCAATAATCACTGTTATCAGATATTCAAAAAGGATTGACCAATCGCTACTGAGGATCTCTAGAGGAGTCACCATCAGGCCAAACCGGGAAAAAAAAATTTTAATCTCACAAGATTGAATCTAGACAACACAGATCTCTAGCTTAGTAGATTCTAGTTCATTAAAACCTGATATTATCTTTCTTTACATCTGATTACTAGTTAGTAATTTTTTTTATATTGCAATACAATTTAAAACTAGAAATTCGAGCTGATTCCTATCAGTAATCTTCCATCGAGTTCCTACCAAATTTTTTATTTTTTTCCCCACGAATAATTCTTTTTATATAAGAGAAACAATACAATCTGCTACAATTAAGGGTAGTAAGGATTAGTATTTTAAGTCGTCAATCATACACTACATACAGCAGACAAAGAAAGAAAAACATCTAAATGATAATATAAGTACTTACAAAATTAAAATAATAATGGAAATACAATAAATAAAAAATACAACTATGATATGTATAAATAAAAATATAAATCGATATAAAAATATAAATGATTAAATAATAACAAAATAATTAATTTCCAAGATAAATTAAATTAAATCTAAGCAGTGATAAAATAAATACACAATCGTGCCCCTTATACAATAATTAGATTCAGCCTTAGGAGCTCTGAACCAAGCTTTGCCATCCTAAAGCTTCTCCTGCAAGAGATCCCAGCACTTCTATCCCAGCCGCTTCACTGGTTAACAGAATCAATTTGTACTTCCATAACTAATTTATTGATTCCACTTTATTTAAACCTATTAGCTTAAAATTATAACTAAAAATTATTTAGTACAAGAAAATTACAAACCCAAAATTATCAAACAAATGCACCTATAATCTATTTATCCATAAATTAATTATTAAAAATCAACAGCATACTACTATAGGCAAATTACAGTAACTAAATTAAAATTTTTAAGATAGGATTCTATTGTCTAGTTTACTGTACTCCAATTTATAATTACGGAATTAAATTTTTTTTTAAATTATTGCTTCCTATCCAACGTAAATTACGAATAGCTTAAAATACGTAATATATTTTTCTCTTTTTTCGTAGAGAATCCATCTATATGGATTTTTTTTTCCTTTTTAGATCTTTGATTGCATCCCAAAATCTCCAATTCCATATCATAACCCTCGAAGAATGATGCCGAAATTGGAGGATAAAAATAAATCCCAACGAATCCCATCAAATCAACTTTACCCTTCGTCGTAAACCTACCGGCGCTGCCCTACGGTATACTTTGATAATGTTGCTCTAACCCCTGTAGAACAGAACCGCTACCTTGGACTACATCTGGAAAACACTAAGTTTGAATCCTCACACAAGACTGAAAAGACAGGAAACTACACGTCGATTCCGACTATTAACGATCTAGACTTCCAATTCATTACAAAAACTAATCTACATGACAATAATAATACCTAGCTGGACATACGGAGTTGAGCTTTGGGGGCTCCACTAATCCTTCAAATTCCTCTCGTAACCAATCCTTACAGTCCAAAATCCATCGTAAAATCCTCTATTCTCCTAACTTTTCACAAATAAAATCATACATAAAGACCTTAATGTTCTATATGAAACCGATTTAGTCCGAATCAGATACCATTAATTCCATTATAAACTTCCTGACCACCCAAACTTGTTTCTAATCTCGCTTCCTCTTCAATTCCTGACAATCCTCCGAGGACCTGGAAATAATGTAATGTAAAATCGTTATTAGAGTGCTACCAATGGGTAGTTTCTCTACATACCTGTATCATGTCATTATGATCTTACATCAAATTTACTGGTTGTATTATTATGTACAGTTGAAAATTTCAATATATATATAAATGTATATAAACAGAAAGATCTACTTCAACCACCATAAATACTGCTAAGGACTTACGGGATACCCTGTCTAAATCTATTTTTATATTTATATTTTCTTTATATTTATTTAATTTATTATTATTATTATTATTTTTGTATGAAAGTGTACAATTATCACTATTACCCGTTTCCCAAGTTTGCGGCAGACTGTAATATTATCAATAATCGACAGTGGAATAAAATAAATAAAAAAATACTGATTCTAAAATTTTAATTGAACGAAACGAGTTCGTTTCAAGTTGATAATGAGGATCTGATATTATTAAAAGCAAAGGATACGTCAAACAAAGTTACCCGATTGCAGTACATTTCCCCTACCCATAATCCAGCAATATTCTTCGAAGTGGGGGGTTGCAGAGTCAATATTTGGTGTCTCTGCACCACTTAGTTGTACACAATTGCATGACCACGGGGCACACAAGCTTGATGGAAACTCCATACAGAGTATTCTGAAGGATTCCAAGAACCTCTCAGGAATACTTCAGTGAAAGCCAGAAAATTGGATGAGACCCTGCGGTACCAGAAATATTCCAGGAATCTTTCTATAGATTACTTTGCATTCAACGATATGCGTGGGTTATCTCATTATATCGTGGGCCAAGCCAGGTACCGGATGTCCTACGTTTGCTTGACGTATATGTGGGTTTTTAAGATAAATTTGAACGAGATATAAATGGCAATACAAAGAGACCTTTCTCCCACCCAATACATCCCCCATTTTTCCCTCATTTTAAATAAGTTACATCCTGTCACAACTTTTTTTCAAATAAAGATTTTCTGAATATTGATTAAATTTCCATATGTGAAGCTACTTTGGTTTAGTTTTATTTAATCCTAAATGTACCAAATTTTCTAAAAACATATAAGATGGTCCTAAACATTTGACCGACAATGTATAGAACGCCGGATCCATAAGTTTCTAATCTGCAACAAATCCAAAATACTTAAAATATTATATTTCTTATTTGGCTTTGAGGAAAACATACATTTGCATATAGGAAAAAAATTGTATTTGAAGTGTATTGTATTTAGTTTATTGATAATTATTGTTTGAATAATGTTCAATTGGGGATTGGTGGGTACACTGTGTGTTATAACAACCGAATGTATTTGGAGAGCAAGGAATGGTGAAGCATTTCTCTCTAAATAATTGACCGTATAATTTCAAATTATGAAGAAGATGGTCAGGAGTGCGGTCACAAGAAAACAAAAAATAGTTAACAACTATTTATTTGCCGACGTTTCGCCCTACGTTGTAGAGCTTCATCAGGACTATTTGCCGACGTTTTGCCCCACGTTGTAGAGCTTCATCAGGACTATTTGCCGACGTTTCGCCCCACGTTGTATAGCTTCATCAGGACTATTTGCCGACGTTTCGCCCCACGTTGTAGAGCTTCATCAGGACTATTTGCCGACGTTTCGCCCCACGTTGTAGAGCTTCATCAGGAATATTTGCCGACGTTTCGCCCCACGTTGTAGAGCTTCATCAGGACTATTTGCCGACGTTTCGCCCCACGTTGTAGAGCTTCATCAGGACTATTTGCCGACGTTTCGCCCCACGTTGTAGAGCTTCATCAGGACTATTTCAGTTGAGGTAAATTCCAGACAGTGGTCAAGTCTTAAAAACGCTCAGTAAAAAAAACGAAGAAACAAATGTCACTATCCATAGACTTGTGAGATCCTATGAGGTGAATATGCCGGACTTGGAACTTTTATCGGCTATTGTTTTCGGTTTGAACTGTTTTAATTATAAAAAGAAAGAATATGAAATGAAACGTAAATATCGATCAAGAAGATAATTGGTGATAAACATTTATAGAAATGGTGCAACTTTTTTAAACTGACTTTTGACAACATCCAAAATTCGTTACCCTATCAATTTCAGAAATATTTAAGACAAAATAACGAAATATAATAAAAGTAATTTAATAACCGTGTGTTAAAAATTAATATGAATGTAATATCCTTTTTTTCTCTCTGATTGAAGGATAAAGTCGTAACGTAAATCCTGCCAACCGCACGTGAACTACTTTATCTTTATGATGATCCATAAAGTTTTAAACTTTAATTAGTAACAATTCGAGATAACGCTGCGTACGATTCTGTAATAAATAACAGAATTTAAATTAATGTAATCAAGGCAAATACAGTTCCAATCACGTTTAATTTACGATGGAAATTAACGCGCGTTAAATTCAACTTAATAAGAAACGAAATTCGGCCAGAATTTCATTAAATGTAATTACTTCATCTTAATCAGTATTTAATTAAAACAATTAATTTTATTTTAATATATATTGAAATTAAAATAATAACATGACTTTGGAGGAAATATCAATCAGGCAACACGTAGTTAACAAAGATTAATTTATAACTAATCGGCACAAAATAATTGTTAAAAGTTTTCCTCTTCCCCTTATGCAAATTTACGGAACAATGAACGGTTTCACAATTAATTGCTACTAATTAGCAAGATTAACATATTTCAATTAGGGGTGGTACAATGAAAATTAAACAGCTAAGGATTGATCAAAGGGAAATCGATTTTCTCAAAGCAATAAATAACAACAGGCAGTGAGACATGAAATAATCTACAATGCTTACAATGGAATGCATTTTCCTTTAGGAATAGTAACAATAAAAATGCCCACGGAATTTCGACGTATCGAATGTCAGCTGACAAAACTAGTTTTTGTAATCAGTATGAATTATGATTATTAGAATTAATGTATTAGAATGAATTACGATGATGATATCTTAGTGGGATTAAATGATTTAATTTATACACGAAATAAAGTAAGTAAACGTTATATGTATTTTATTTTAAGGATCCGGACATACGGAATTGAGCTTTGAGGTTCAACTAAACCTTAGAATTCCTCTCGTATCCAATCCTTACAATCCTAGTTCTATTAGGTTTTCTCGTGTCGCTGATAATTTTAATGATTTGGAGCTCAGAAGGAAAACTTAACTTTTTTTAAACTTTTGAAAAAGCCGTTATTTTATTTCCCCCCTCACCAGAGATGGGCATAATTTAGCTATAGTTGAAACTAATAATTAAAATTGCCATGGTTACGAGCCTTATTCAGGAATTAACCATTGATAATATATACATCTAAGCTAAGTTTGGTCCAACTCGGCAGCTCACTATACTTGACAGACTCATTAATTTTAACTAGTAATTATACATGAAATCACTGATTTTTTTAACCGGACTTTTATACTGTAAATTCCATTGATTCGAATTTTTTTTTTTTGTAGTTTTGGATATTTTCGGTATTGATCGAATAAATTTCAAAGTAGTCGATAGAAGAGGCGTTTACAGGTTTATAAAAGGATTCCACGTTTGTTTGTTTATAGATAAAATCCGTTGGTGGGTTATCTGTTCGACAAGGATAAGCGTAGCATTCTAAAGGGAAATTGTAAAGAAAAGATTTTTTGGGCTTACGATAAAATCAAAAACTTTTTTCAAAAACTCGTCAAATTAGTTTCTGGTTGCATCAAAGTGCAATTTGAACATTATGTTCCGCAGTTTCCGCAATGCCTACACAAATATATTCGATACACCCCGCCCATTGATTTATTAATGGCATCACTAACGAGTTATTGAACTGTTAAATGAGTTAACCAATTAGTAGCCAACCTAATTGAGAGCTAAATCTTCTTAGTGGAGGCCGTTTGTATTGTTCCAATGCGCCAATTTTTGGTTCGATACAAATAATGAAACAGCTTTACAGAGGCCTGATTAAGGTGAAATTTCGAATCTTCCTGCAGTAGATTAACACTGGTTTCCATCAATTTATAATCCTCACTAGGGGTCCAGAAGAGTGGGACCAGAAGCAATGAGTCCAAATTCAGCGTAGGTCAAGAATTATCTAACCGGCTTTTTCTAGCTGTCTGAATAAAAAATATGGTTCGGCAAATATCATGCTGTTAAACTACTGTGACTAGGGAAATAAACATTAAGAACTACTTTATGGTGCTAACAGAACCTTTTAATTAAATCTTTTTTTTTTTTTGAGATTTTAAACACATATTTTGTTCCTGAAAAACTATAATTCGAGAACATGTTTCGGCAAATATCAGGCTAGTATACTACTATGACAACAGAAATAACCATAATAAACTACTTTAAGGAGCTAACATATGCTTATATAATTTTTTTTCGAAATAAAGTTTTTAAAAACTAATATTTTGTTCCTAAAAAACAATATGTGAACATGTTTCAGAAAACATGCAATTAAACCAATGCAACTAGAGAAATGACCATTGCAAACTAATTTATATTGCTAACATAATCTTTATTTTAATTTATTTTCAATATTAAGTTTTTAAACACTAATAGTTGAATAATTTATATTTAGAGTAAAAAGTTTAATACGATCTGCTACAATCCAAGGTAATGTGTATTAGAGCTGCATGTGCACATTTGACCCCTTTTAATTCTTTATTGCTTTTAACCTTTAATCATCAAGAAAACTTGTAAAAATGGAAAAATAATTTACGATCTGCTATAGAAAGAAGAGAAATTCAACAAATTGGATAAGTAAAACAGAATATTTGAGGAAGCAAAACTGATAGTAGAAAACGATATCAATTAATCAAAATCAAGCAAAAAAGATCCAAATGCGATGATGATAACATGCAAAGATTTCAGATGAAGGAGAGATTTATTACAGAACCAGGGAATATGAAAAAATATATCTAAAACAACACACATATAATTTATGCCATACAAAAAAAAAATAATAATAATAAATAAATAAAACTAGAACCGACTGTAGTATTTATAATAAATCATAGAACAAAGAATTCAAAGGAAATTCCAAGGGTATAGGCCATTATGAATTATTTTAAAAATAAACCCAATTGTACTGTTTTGGTTTCTTTTCTATTAGATTACATTAAAACTATTAAAATAGAAGATGTGATAGAAAAAATCCATTACCGCTATAATCAATGAAGGATTTTCATAACTTTGTACGGGCATACAAGTACTTTACCAATACGTTCCAGCCTGTGTAAGCGTCGATCTGGGTTGAATCACGCACAACCACCAGGTTTTTTCCACAACCCATTGAATGATTAGGTACGTAGTTTTTAGAGACTAGATGAGTACTAGGGAGGTATCCAGAACCGAGATTTGATCCCCGACTAATATAACAATAATATAAAAATATAAAAAAAAAACATTTATAAATAGAAAAACAAACCAAATTCAGAAAAAAATTGTCTTCGTTGTTTCAAGAAGACAGTTAAATGTATTTTTCCAGATCTCAACAAACAATATGCTAGACTGATATTTTTTTCACACGCATTCCGAAAAGATTGATAAATTATAATTATTATTAGTAAAAATAAAAATTATTTTTTTAGGACACATAGACTATACTGTTATAAATATTGGGTGCAGTCCAAAAAAAAAAAAATTAACTGTGGCTCATAATTTAAAAAAATAAAGCTTCGTCTTGTAAACATAATACAATCAACTAAATTTTTAACCATTATGCTCATAAAGAGTGATATCGAAATGAATAATTTCTTTCATTTTCATTTGATCATTAAAGTTATCAATGACATGGCGAGAAAAGTTTTGAACAATAGATTGATTGAAAACTCATCGAGATTAGACTTTTTATTCAGAAGAATAGAATTGAATTGAGTAAAAATATCAATTTTGATTGTCGAACATTGAGACAATAAGAGAATCATTTCCTACTACAAACACTCTTTCATGAGATAATTCGAAATTAAGTTCATCGAATGACCGAGATTCATAATTCTTTTTAAAAAGAATTTTAATTAAAAATGTTCAGTAATCTTTTTCAATTTTTTTATAACTTTAACGTTTATTAAACAGATATGAGGTAATTCAGAGTAAGAATATAAAACTTTACTTATTCTGCATGTTTTTGAGGTGCTCTAAACAAATTTGAAGATTTAAAAAATTATTATCTGGCGCGTTTTTAGAAACTAGAAACAAGTAGTCAAATTGTCGCACCATTTTTCTTTCTCAAATTTTTACCCGTAACTTCATAACTATGCATATATTTCTATTAAGATTGTTGAATTGAAAAATAAATATCCTTCAGAATATAATTAATATTCTATATTTGTTTCGGGTTCCCACATCTTCAAGTACTAACATTTCTCATTATTAAGAACATGAGAAATATTAGTCAGTACTTGAAGATGGGGAAACCCGAAACTTTGTACAATTATAGAATATTGATAATATTCTGAAGGAAGTTTATTTGTCAATTCAACTATTTTAATAAAAAGAACAAACAACTTCCACAATATGCAGAAAATAAAATATGCATTATATCGCTAAATTTTGAAATTCATTTTAAAAATGAATAACAGTTTTGTTCCTTAGTTTATTTCAGAGATTATTCAATGAACGTAATTAATTCAACAAACCAACAAACTGCATTTTTTGAGGAATATCCCCTAACGAAATTATTCACCAAAAGGAACCATTCTCCCCATCTAAATCCTCAGGATCAATCCCTATCTAGCTCCTTCCACTCATCCCTATAATCCCCCCTCAAAGGTTGAAACGGAAGTGGTTCCGAGACCTTTTGTAATTATGATTATTGGAAATCTGGCCATGACCACTTAAGTTGTAAGCATCTTTGGCGAAGCCGCTGGGTTTGAGAAGTGCCCTTGAGGGGAAGCGTGAAATCCATCCTGCTTTACACAAAGAAGAGGGATTAACTAAGATATATATATATATATATATATATGAATCACTATAGCCGAATTTTTCGGGCGTCGCCTTAGCAAACTCGAATCTGGGGCGGTAACAGCTCAATTTCGGTTTGACGTTCTTGGCGGTCCCATAGAAAACTTGACCTTCCAACTTAGGTTAGATTAGGCAGGTAACCTGTAGGATAATCACCGTATGTCAGAAAAGGCCAGCAAGGGGGTTTGATAAATAAATAAACATATTTTAGTTAGTTTAAATTTGTCTAAGGGCCGGTTACATAACTACAGTTTAAACTATGATTTCTTAAATCTCAGGTAAAATAAATAACTATCCGTTGCACCAGAAAATGTTATCTCCAAATTTGGCGGTAAACTTTACCCGCCAATGATAGCCGGTCAAACTTTGATACAGATCAAATCTATGTGAAGGAACCTTACATAGTTCCATTTTGTTGTTCCGTTTCTTTCTAAATTCAATAAAATGGATTTGATAGACGACGAAGACATCAAAGAATTAGTTGTTTAGACAGTAATGGAATAAAAAAAATATATATATAAGGAGATGGTCAGGGTTGCGGTCAATAGTGAAAACAAAAATAGTTTACAACTACTAAACTATTTTACTAGTAAACTATTTTTTTTTTCACTATTGACCGCAACCCTGACCATCTCCCTATATATCAATTTTTACGGTCAACTATACATACATATATAAATAAAAAAAAAAGTATTGCGTCCTCCACTAAATCATATTTTACGGAGTAACCGGATGAAGAATTGTTTCAGCGATTTTGACTCTCAAAAGTGGCAGTTGAATCAATTTTAAATTTAATTGGACCCACGATTTCTAACATTAGCTATAGGATTGAGAAGTCTGGCTTTTCGGGTAACCTTGGTGACCAGGTTAACAAAACCACAAACAAGTTAAACTCTTGGACAAATCTAAGTTATATAAATCTTAGTTTTACCGAAGATTGGTGCAACCTATTTAATTTAGAAGTACTATGTATGATTAAATTATTAATGCTTAACATAATTTTAAAAACAATTTTATTCCGTCTAATGTTTCTAACTGGATTTTTCCTTCCTTCCAACGATATCGTTAGATTTCTGGAAAGGACATAAAAATTATAATTCAAATTAAAAAAAATTGGTGGGTCTTATTTGTACTGAGTGAAGTTTCTTTTGACAGTGAATTCAACATAACTCAGGAATTTCCAATCGAATGACATTTAAGGAATTTAATGAAAATACTTAAGTGAAAAAACGAACTCAAAAGCTGTTTTCAATTTACCATACAGTCTTATATCGTATTGTATCTTAATGATATGATTTTATAAAGTTTTCTGGTTAAAAGTTACTTTTATTTCGAGCAGTCTATTCAATTAGGTAAAATTTGAAAGTAAATATTGTGGACGTCCATACGAAGTAATTCTGTTAACTTCATTACTTATAAGTATCCCTACGTCCACACAACCAGTCGTGAGGATTCCAAGACTGTAATTTTCCTTATTAACAATTTCATTATAATTAAAACTTTCTCGGTAAGAAAATAAAATACCAAATACTGGGTAATTAATTACCTAACCTCTGCAAATTAATTAGGTTTCCTCCTGAAGTTAATTTAAAACTGGACCTTAATATAGGCTTGATGGTAGCTGTCATGGCTTGTATGCCTAGGCTCCTAAGTGGAGGCGCAACAGTTTGTCACCCTGGCATTTTACGACCAGGCCGACACGACAGTTTTACTCCTACAAAAAAAAAAAAAAAGAAAAAGAAAAAAGTTTATAACCAACTTGCGACGAAGTTTTCTCAATTTCTAAAGTTAATGACAGTAATAAACGAACGGTAAAGGTTTATGCCAAGATTAGGCAAGTGAAATTGGCGTAAGTGGATTTTAAAGTGACGATTCCGTGATAGGTAATTTAAACAAAAACACCTTAAATTAATATAATATTTTAGAAGTTTATAACTATTAATATTCGGTTACTATTGGCAGTAGTAGTATCAAGAAGATTTATCTTCAATTTTATTTTATATTAACAAAAAAACTTTTAAAAAAAAACGATAGAATAACTTCCATATTTAAATTGAAGTTAATATTTAATATTGTAGAAGCAATATTTCAGACCTTCGTCATTTTGAAACTTTTATACATGCACATTATATTCTAAAAAACTATAACATTTACTTAATTTTCTTTAATATTTCTTTTGTTATCTATTTGTTACTATTACCCTTTATATTTACTATTTACTACCTTTAATTTTGCTTATTATATCTTACTTTTTTACATTTTATACCCCTGTTATTTTACACTTATGTTTTTGTTTTCCTTATGTAACTATGTGTTTGTATCTTTTTTTTAGCCCTGAAGAAGCCCTGCAACGTGGGGCGAAACGTTGGCTCATTAAAATAGTATATTTCTACTATTTGAGTTATTTTTGACCGCACCCGGACCATATTCCTTTCATATAACATTTACTTATTAAATAACTTAAATAATTTTTAAAAAAACCCGGCCGCGGACTTCTTTTTTATAAAAAGAAGACAGCTTACATAATAAAGCTAGAATATAAGAGGGACAGAAATTTGTGTTAAACCATCAAATTGTTTTTATATAAAATATTGGTGTAAATTTTCTTTGATTAATTCTCTGAACAATATATTAATTCCGTTTTTACAATAAACATTTTATAATTTTACAATTTATCACTTTTACTTAGAATATTTTAATAAAGGAACATAACTATTTCGTCAATTACAATAAATTTTTTGAAGTTAAAACTTCCAAATTGAATATTTTTTTTTCTAAATTATCATAATGTTGCACAACGTTTCGGGACTATTGTTCCTTTCTGGTTAAAAGTTACTTTTATTTCCAGCAGTCTATTCAATTACGTAAACTTTGAAAGTAAATATTGTCGACGTCTATACGAAGTAATTCTGTTAACTTCATTAATTATAAGTATCCCTACGTCCACGCACCCAGTATAATTAGTGTAACTATATCAAACTTTTATTTTTTATTAGGATTCGTTATCTTATTAGGGAATAAGAATCGATGGTTACTCCAACCTCAACAAACTTTTTGTAATAGATAATTATCATTTATTCTTTATTTTAATAAAGAAATTAAATGTTACAATACTGGAATTCAAAAAGCAAGCCAATAGAATATTTTAAACTGCTATGACGTATGAGCGAAAATGTGTAAAATTGAAAATTAGTATAACATAGATATCTTGTTGCTTTGAACTTCATGGTTAAAAAAAGATGTTGGAAAAAACACAAAAAAATTTTAAAACCTTATGGAGCAGCACAACCTCTATAATGTTAGATATTTTAAACTAAAGTTTTTAAAAATATTATTCTCGATATATTTTTTTAAACTAAAAAAAATAATAGTAAAATAAAAAACGCAGCACGACTTAAAATGTTTTTTTAGTCCAAGTTTGGTATGACATTCACTCTCAGCAGGCCATGTGTGGATCCCACACAGTTTTTATTGAGTGTGATGCAAACCACACCACCTGTCTGTAACAGCGATTAGGTGAGAGACTTTTAAGGTTTTACAACCGTCGATGTACAACAATAATAATGTTAAAGAAACTATAAAATAGGCAGAATAAACAAGTATTTTTATTTATTATTTACCGAACCTAAGATATAAGGCAAATGACAGAAATTAATACTTCTCCGATAATTTATATTTAAATATTTATTGGGCGCTAATTCATCCCTATTCAGTCAGTCTGCTGGTGTACCTCAGGGTAGATCCTTGGTCCTATCCTTTATACAGTTTTCACAGCTGACATCCCAACCCATCCTAACACTATCCTCACCACGTATGCCGATGATACGTGTCTATTGTCAGTGAACAATGATCCTTACATTTTATCCCAATACCTCCAATCCCACATCACCATCCTTGAAGAATGGTGCCAAAATTGGAGGATTAAAATTAATTCCAATAAATTACATTTACCCTTCGTCGTAAACCAATGACCTCTTGCTCTACAGTATCCATTAATAATACCCCACTTATTCCTGTCGAACCGATCCGTTACTTAGGACTACATCTCGACAAACGAATGACATGGAATCCTCATACAAGACTGAAAAAACAGGAAACTGCTCGTCGATTTCGACTATTACAACATTTACAAGACAAAAGGTCTAAATTGCCAATCCATTACAAAAGACTGATCTACATGACTATTACAAGGCCTATCTGGACATACGGAGTTGAGCTTTGGGGCTCCACTAAACCATCAAATACATCCCGAATCCAATCCTTACAATCCAAAATCCTTAATGCTCCTTACTTTGTCACAAATCAAGTCATCCATCATGACCTCAATGTCCCATATGTTGCCGATTTGGCCAAAACCAGATACCATTCCTATGTAATATGGAAATATCATCATGGCAAAATTTGAAAATCATAGTTATTTTGTTTCTAATACTCCATTTAAATAAATTTGTAGTACTACAACCCATGAAGGATCAGGAGTACAGTACTTAAAGACCAACGGTTGTGCAAAGAGGTAATTAGGTCAAAATCAAGCTTGTTTGCTATATTTTTCCTCAATTAAGGGACCCTTTTATCAAGCTGGGTGGACCAAGAAGGGCTCCAGAATCCACCGGGTTGACTCACGGATATTATAATAGAATAAATAATTATCTGTCATAGCGGGATTCGAAACTGGGTTCTTAGAGAGTTAGTAGTACAATGCCTTACTGCTAAGCTACCCCGATCCAGTTTGATAATCATTCTTTATCACCATATCAATGTTAAGTTTTTCAACAGTAAAGCTCGGCTGAAGGAACCAAAAAAGAAATAGTTCTTAAACAGAAACATTTGTCCAACGTTGTATGGCCTTAAAATGTAACAGGTGTTCTTTAACCTTGCACTATCAGCTGTGACATTTCCTAACAGTAAGTAGAAGAAAATCGGTTAACGATTGGAGGGGAGACAGGATAACTTAACAAACCTTTAAATAGAAAATAATTTTTTCCATCTAATCACATCCACTGAATTCTCTGCTTTTTTGAAATGTGAAATTTAATTTATCGACAGCAGTAAACAGACAAAAAATAAAGTAATATTGGTGTTGTTAATTTATGTTAATTATATTTAATTCGATTGAAAAACTAGATACAAATATTTTATAAATAAATATGATAACAATTCTCAATTTTTAAAAATATTTTTCGAAATTTGATTCTAAATTAATTTTTAAAACGTCTACAAACCTTGGTTTTAACATTTTTCAGATAAATAGCTAATCTATACTGTCAAAGGTTCAAGACTAGATGATAACTTCAACAATTGACCAGATATTATTAGAGAAATAGCATTTCAAAAAGAAAAAACGTCATGTTTTTTATTAATCACATACTTTTTTTTCGAAAGCTAGATTAAATGAACATTTCCTATCTATTAAAATTACTTAAAACTTTCTAATTATTGATTTTATTAATTTTGTTTTCGTCATTTATTCAAATTAAATTTTTTTTTTCATTAGAGGACAATTGATTGTTTTATTAAGTCTACGAATATTGTTATTTCTGTAATTAACTTTACTTTTCTCCCTTATCAATTTTATCTATTTATTTTATCCTAATTTTTTTTTATTATCACGTTGTATCTTGTTAGGGGTGTGTCATTAGTACGAGAACCCATATCACCCATGTAAGGCCAACCTGGTATATCACGATATGGTATAAAATAATAAAAAAAAAAAAATTAATATTATTTTATGTACTGCATGTCATAGAATTGAGTTTCCAATTCAATAATTAACTAATATATTTGATGTGATATCCAAGGTAGTGCCAACGCCAGTTACCCAGTTGGTTGCATGTTTTAGAACTGTACAAATGAAACCTTTTGCCTCTAATTCACGAAGGGAGTGATATATCAATATTATTATTAGGTAATTAATATAAATTACAAACCTCTTTTCATAATGCCAAATAAGCATGTATTTCCAAATTAAAAGCATCGCAATCCATCACTGTTAATGGACCATAAATTGAATACCAAGGGTGTAGTGTATTCTCCTATTATATATCAGCGATGACCCGTTTCAATTCTCAAATCAGGTTATTTTAGTTAAAAAATTAATATTTTCGATTGACTCGACGGATATAACTGGATAAAAATCGAGTGATGAATACACAATCTGTGCATGGGCGTATGACATAATGTTCCATTTCGATCATGAAGCGTGAACGGGCGACGATATGGGTTTAATTCGGTAGGGCAACATGTTTCCAACGGCGGATCGATGGGGACCCAGCCTGGGGTCGGACCTCCGCCCGCCTTCGTATTTTTATTTAAAAATCGATATCAACATCTGAAGCAGCGTTGTAGTCGCGCTTGAAACTGTGACGCTTCTACACCTACTACTATTCGTATCCTTACTAATTTAAGTGTACATTTTCTTAGTAAAATTTATAATATATGCGTATATTTTACAATATTATATTAAAACAAAATATATTTATTAGGATCTATAAATTTTTAAAATGAATAAACTACTCATTGGAAACCGTTCAATAACAATTCTTTGATATACGCTCCTTAGCCCATATTTTTTTTTAGAAACTTTGGAAGAGTTATCAATCAGGAAACAAGATTATAAACTACATGAATTTGAGAGGAAATCTAGTTTTATAATAAAGAAAGGGAACCTTTTGAACTAAACAGCAACCTAATTTCTCTTTCAATGTCTGCAAAAAAGATCTCGAATCTCAGAAAAGGAGATTTAAGGACTTAGCTTAAATCTTAAGAATAAGGATTTTTGGATCGTAGTAATCGATTTGTGTAATCCTCAAATCATATTTAATAAAAATAAAAAAATTAAATAATTGGAATTTTCCAAAATCAACCAATATCTTGTATTGAACAAATATTCTGTTAAATAAATTATATTAATTTACATACTACCATTATTATATTAAAAATGTGTTGAAATATTTTGCAATCTTATTGATATTACCGTTTTTGTATTTAATTAAGGAGTAAAATTATTATAAATTAATGGAATATACAATATAAATTCTGTATTTTTTAATCTACTCTAATAAATTAAATGAAATAATGTTCGAAAATGGCTTGGTTCCCGGGTAATAGAGTTTATATACATCTAACAATTTTTCGTAATTTTTTTAATGAAAAAATGTTATGGTTGGATTGAGGTAAATGAAGAAACAGAAAATAGTAATATGGAAAAATCGTCCAATGGCGGCATTTGAGCGTCATGTCTAAAAAACCTTTTCAGTATGTTCTTTCTTATTTGATAAATCTTATCACTGACACAGGAGGGGTGTTATTATATTTAAAATAAAATGAACCAGTTTTCACTTATAAGAAAATATAATGGTACTCTCAGCGGCGATTGATTTTGACAAATGGGGAATCAAATGAAAGATAATTTCATTGTGTTGTGACTAATCTCTATTTCGATTCTTAAATTCTTACTGAAACTTTAATGATTATTCAAAAATGAGAAAGGTTTCAGAGCTCTGGTAGAGGTAAGGATCAATTTGGGTTTTATTTTATTTTATTGGACGCGAACATCAAAATCAAAGAATTGTTTTACAAGTCGAGCTCAAAATCCTGAAAATGATTGGATTTCGTCAGTCCGTCTGTGAAAATGAACAATATATCCAACTACAGACTTGACCGATTTATAGGTTTTATTGCTCATGTTACAATGATATTCCAACAATGCTGAGAACAAGTTGAGGTCAATATTGAAAAAAATACTGCACTAAATATGTTAATCAGTCCGTTTCTGAAAATGTAACGTCTTTTTGAGCGAACAGTTTAACCGATTTCCAATATTCATGTCTAAAATTATTCAGAACCGAGGGTTCCCACCAGAACTTTGTTGCCCGCCTAAAACATCCCTTCATGTGCGGTTTCTTATTATGAGGAGAGCTAGAAGAGAGTAGCACAAATTAGTAAAAATCTATTTTATTAGCGACCAAGATTTAAGGTCTTTATCGGGGCTAAAAACGAAAAACAAGATAACAATCAAATAGAATAATTTAAAATAAGAAAATAAAAGATAATCCAGATAGGTAAGTAGTATTGGAAGAAATGTATAGTATAAGTAAAATAAAAAAGTAAAAACAGTAATAGAATACAGTAATATTAAAATTATGAAAGAGAGAAAAAAAAAATTTACACATAAAAATACAGTAAGTAAATTCATGTACAAAATGAAAGTTATTTAAAATTAAAGTTATGAAAAAGTGAGAAAAAAAAAATTAAAATCTGTACCACTACAACCCATGAAGGGTAACCGACGGTTGTGGAAGGAGGTGATTTGGTCAGAATCACTCTCGACCGCCAGATTTTTACCCAATCAAAGAGTACTCACTTTATGAGGCTAGGTGAACCCCAGGACTCCAGAACCAACAGGGTTGACTCACGGGTACAGTGTAACAGAAAATAATTATCCGTCCATACGAAATCGAACCAGAGTCCTTGGAGTTAGTAGCATCGTGCCTTACCCTGTGCACCGCGCTTCCCGACAGTGAGAAAGAAAATGGATATGTAAGTGAAATAACAGAATTAAAGAAGTAAAATATAAAGTTATATAATCCAAAAGAGTAAGGTAAAAAAATTAGAAAAGAGTAGAAAATAAGGTTAGCTTGTAAAAAATATATACAATAAAGAATATATATATGAAAACATATTGATAGGTGCTAGGTTTCAAGCACAACTTTAGTGAACAGCTATTTATTTTTATCTTTTGTTTGTTTGTGTTGGTGATTTCACTTGAAGAAGACTTCCAGATGAAGCATAAATAAATTAACATAAAAACCCTATCTTTGCCGGATCATTGCAAGAGTTATGAAGTTTATTCGAGTATCGGAGAGGGATGGAAGGAGGTTAGGGCCTCATATATAGTTTAGGGCCTGCGTGACTCAACTCAAGGGATAGTTATATAGCACTGGTCGTAAACGGCAGTTTGGTGTCCTAATGGTCTGAGGGCCACCTAAAGATCAGTCTTATCTTTCATCTTTCATTTCCAATTACAAACAAAAATCCATATCGCCTCGACAGAATACATTTGAAATGTCCGGTTGAATTATTGGAACTTAAATACGAAAGTATAAAATATATTGTAGAAAGATAATCCTATAATAAAAATTTATCTAATACATTTACCTATTATAATATTAGACAAGAGATTTGGTGAGTCTGTCATTTTACCTATCTAGAGAGAGAAATGCTATTTTTCAATCTACTTCATACGGTAAACTATCTTCTTCCGACACGAAAGTATAAATAAATACTGCACATACACTATACTGCTTCCAACAATATTTATAGTACTACAGACTGGTTACATTGTAAGATAATTTATAAATAGGCGAATAATGTCGTGGGCGCAATGTTTAAAAAAAAATCGCAATGTTAACCATTAAAATCGAGTTAATCATTGAACCATAATAACGATTTTACGAATGGAACAATGGAAAGGAACCATAACTCTATCAAAGGTAATAGGGAAAACGACCGTTAGAATTTTTCCAAAGCCATTGTCTCAGTCTAAGTGCTGTTCGAGACCGCGAAAATAAATCAACTCCAACGATTAACACACTGCAGCTAGTGCCCTGCGTGAAAATTTATAGCTTAAGATAGGTTTATGGCTTCTTTCAGAAAAGTGATTTATTATAAATATATTGGGAAGAAAAATGAACGGAACGACTTAGTTTGGAATAATTAAAAATAACAATTTTTAAGAAAATTACTGGGGCAGAAAACAACATATGGCGCTAACAAATAAAAAAAAAAAAACTTAGTAAACTTTATAATAATAAGAGTCGGGGGGCAAAAATTTATTTCAAAAAAGTTATTTCACCGCATTTTTTTATTTTAT
>NW_027108624.1:1974013-2000954 GCF_000696795.3 Halyomorpha halys | reverse complement strand
TATATACAGATATGATTCATATAGTTACTAGAAAAATTGATGACTCTGCCAACGATATTTAGGGGGGGGGAAGGAGAGAATTAAAAATTACAATTTCACAACAATTTTATTTATTTTACACAAGGGCCTTACATGGTTGATATAACCGTTACATTATATATATATTTTTTTAACAGTTGATTATGGGGGTAGAGTCTCGTACAAAAGACAACCCCTAACTATATACAATGTTATATTAAAAGAAAACGAAAAGATAAAATAAACAGATAAGAATAATGCTGCCTAATAAAAGAGAAAAGTAAAATTAATAACAAAAAATAATGATACTTGTAGACTTAACAAAACAATTACCCTCTTACCATGGTTACCTATATACCTCTTACAATTACCATGGTTTCACAACATTAATAAAAATTCATTTTCATTGGGAGTTTCATATCTTCAAAACTACAAGTAACACAAAAAAAACTTAATAGACCATCATTTAAAGTAGATTAAATTTGCTGATATATGAACACTAATAGAGCTGTTTAATTTCAATTGTTCTCGAGATACAGTCATTCAAAAATAAACTTCTTTTTCCTTCCAAATAACGAGAAATCAATATTCTGACAATTTTTTTTTTTGCTAACAGAATAGATGTAATAATATAATAGAACTCAAGAAGAGAATGGTAACAAATATATTGTAGAAAGACACTTTTTTGACACTTAAGACTAAAGATGTTTAATACCCACAAGAAAAATGACCTTACCGAGACGATAGAAATTGGTAAAAAACTTAATTTTAAAAGTAATGCCTAGAGTTTGTATCATTGAAATTGGAAAAAGTTACACCAATAGTCTTTAGTTCTCTGTGTCCAGCATAATCTAACTCAATCAATATAAATTGGTTAACCACCTTAAAAAAACACAGACAAAGTTACAAGTAATACCTGGAACCTGATTTAGCGAAATCGGAACAGGTTATATCAGTATTTTCGAGGTCTATATGTCCAATATAACCTAATCCTATCAATGTAAATTGGTTAACTGCCTTAAAAAACACAGACAAACTAACAAACAATGCTTGAAACCGGAATTACTGAACAGGTTATATCAGTATTCTCGAGGTCTCCATGTTGTGATAGGTGCATTCAACCTTCATTAATATCCCTACTAAAAATGTATTCGGGATAAATTAGAACTGAGTAAAAGAAACAAAGGGATGAGTTAAATATTCAACTGAGAGGCCTTTGAAAGTGAAGTATTAAGAAAGACAAAGATTTTTCATTAAAGGCGCTCAATTAAGGGCAGAAATAAACACTAAATTTAACTTTCTCTTGCCACAGTTTAATCTATTACGTAAAGATGTCCCATCTCGTGAATTAAGAGCACCCGGGGTCTTCTCTAATTTAAATCTTTTTCTAATTTCAAAGTTCTACGGAGCGGTAAGACTTCCCATTTAAACAAGAGCAGCTCGCGCAAATGGACTGTCTCCAGGCCGGTTAAAACTATACCTAGGCAATTGAGGAAACTTTGGTATAATAATCTTAAGTAATCTTTAGAGGTATAAATAATGAGATAAATAAGCCGATAGGACAAAAAAGGTACAAAAGATGTCACAGTGATAAAGAAGCACACAAATTAAAAAATAAAAAGCAAGGTAACACAAGATGCGGAAATTATACAACATCCACTTACCATTCTACATAAGTCCTCGAGTTATGTGTGGATAGGTCAGTTCGAATTGAAGTTATTGCAGTTTTTGTAATTTTACAAAGAAAAAAAAATCATTAAGACCAGGGAAGAGGAAAATTATGAACAAAAAGTTTGTACTTATATGTAAAAAAAAATCGTATTATAGGTGTATTCGAGGTGGAAATAACAAATATTAATTTTGTTCCAGCCAAAATACAATTTAACAAAAAATAATGAAGCCTTAATGCAATCGGAAAAGATCGGGGGGTCTCGGCTTTCCCCGATCGAATCAGATGTATTCAGTTATTCATAAATTCTTTAATATTTTGTATTTATCCATCGTTTATTATTACAAACGATGAAAATTGTTTATTTTTTTCAAATAAAAAAATTAAAGTTACTTTTAAGTTAGTTGAAGATTTTTGAAAAATTGACATTTAAGCCCTGTTACACTAATTCAATGAGGATAAAACCTATTTGGTATCAAAGAACACTTAATTGCTCATAAATCCGAATTCAATCAAAATCGTAAGAACTATTTTAGAGGAAATCGAAAAAAAAATATACCGTTTGTAGCTGAGGAGGTTGAGGCGTAAGAACGAACCCACCATGGTTAGAATAGAACCCTGTAGACAACCCGTGAAGGTATGTAAGAAATGATCAGGAAGGGGGACATAAATAAAATCGAAAAAATGGTTGGTCGATTTTAACAAAAAAGTTGCTGCCACATCCCAGCCTTAAATATGTAATTTCAGTTTCCTTCCACTTTTCGTTTTTGGATTAAGCTGTTCACAGAGACAAACCATTTTGCAAGACCTGGTTATCTGGATTCGGGGGGGCTTCCGACAAAAACTCGAATTCGAAATTTGGCACGATTGGGAAATACTTTCCCTTACTATATATTCCACATACAGGGAAGTGAAAATAGAAATCTATGATGTGTATTATAAAGTAATGAGTATTAATTAATAATAACAAAACAATTAAAAAATAAAGCCAAATGTTAAAATGACACGAGTAAAAAGTCGTAAAAGACGGGGAAAAAAAGGACAAGAACAGATATAGCAAGTCTTAAATCAACATTCTAAAAAACAATACCCAAATAATTTTAGTAGACCACATCAAGAAATTAAAAACAGTGCCATACTTCAGTAAAAAAAAAGACCAGTTTGGGTAATTAAACCCTTTCTCATAAACTTTACTTTAATATTAATTTTATTTTTAACAATTAGTTCAATTGCCGTTAACATAACCAATTTCAAAATCTAATAGTTAAAATATTAATGTGAAGAACAAAAAAAATATTTTTTTATAAACAACCAACATAAAACTAAAATTGGGAAGATTTTTTTTAAATTATTTATTTAATGTAATTTACAACTGTACAAAATAATACAATAGGTAAATATGTAGTATGTTTCATATACACTTGAAAATCTTGGGAAGGAACCACCCATTAGTGGTACTTCAAACATTAATTTAAATTAGAAGGTCCCGTGGCCATCTTATTTTCAGACGCCTCGGAGGATTATCAGGGATTGTTAAGGATGAAAGATTAAGAATTAATGGGTTAGGATGGTTAAGGAGTTTGGAATGAAAAGACGCATATCTGGTTTGGGTCAAATCTGCAACGAATGGGATGTTAAGGTCTTTGTGAATGAGTTTATTTATGACGTAATAAGGAGCATCAAGGATTTTACGTAAGATTTTGGATTGTAACGATTGGATGCGGGAAGAATTTGATGGTTTGGTGGAGCCCCAGAACTCAATTCCATATGTCCAAATTGGTCTGATTATCGTAGTGTATACTAATTTTTTGTAGTGAATGGGAAGTTTAGAGCGTTTGTCAAGTAAGTGTTGTAGCAATCGGAATCTACGAGCAGTTTCTTGTCGTTTCGGTCTTGTGTGTGGATTCCAAGTAAGTCTCTTGTCAAGATGGAGTCCGAAGTATCGAATCTGTTCAACAGGCATTAGTGGTGTATTTAGAAAGGATACTGTAGGACAGGAGGGCAGAGGTTTACGACGGGGGAAGAAATTAAATATATTTAAATAAAACTCACCAAAACCAACTCGATATTACTCGTATATATTGGAGAACACTTACCTGAAAAAATATAAATAACAATTAGAATACAAATTAAAATAATAAATGATGTAAAATAAATAGTTTTAATGTATTACTAATACATATATACTATGTTAAAAATAATTAAAAATTTATGATCACATTTAGTTTAGAATATGTTGTAAATTATATGATACCCAAGCAGTTATGATGTTTCATTTATTATGTGATTATGTTTATTAATTAGATTACCCATACGATGGAAAATATATGGAGATAAATTATTTATACGGTGTATATTTTTATGATTTTATAAAAAAAAATTCACGTTTCGATAGTTCATGATGATAGTCTTTTCGTGTTAAAAGTGTTTTCGAACAAAATTATTCCTTAACTCGGTGTTAGAAGGCAATTTAGGAGTTAACTGAAAGGTTAGGTCATATCTCAACTCAGCTGTACGAATGTTAAGGCATGTCGGTTTTTTTTTTTTTTTCCTTCCCTCCATAGGCCACTGGGTTTCTTCTGGTTCAGTATCATTAGCGTTGACGTTGCACTCACAATGTGAACTGTCTATAATGGAGGTGCATTTTTTTCAGAGTGAAAAATAGATAGCTGTTCCTAAGAAATAGTCTTCGGCTACCTCGTTCAAGTGGGTTTTATTACTGTAGAAGAAGATTGTACTGGAGGAAAACATTCGTTAAACTGCACACTGCAGAAAAATACGTAGCAAAACATATATGTATACAACGAAAATAAATAAAAGAATATAAAATAATAAAATTTCTGTGAAACATTGTAAAAAAAAAAAATTATTCACCAACATTTTTTATTTGTATTGATATGAAAATAAACACAAGTACTAAATCTTATAATGTGTCGTGTTTTAACTATCTTTTAACAATTTCTCTAATAAAAGTTCTATATAACACAAATTGTATTCACTTTTTAGTAATCATTTTCATAACTTGCCTAAATAATAGACAATATTGAACATATCAATAAATAGAGAAACATTTAATATCTGTTACTTTATATATATATTTTATTTTTTAAAACTATTTTCTCTCTTGCAAAGAGATCCTATACAATAAGAGTTTACATAAAAGTAATATAAATATTACACATAAAAATATCGTAATTGCTATACGTTATATCTTTAACGTATAGCAATTACGATATATTTATTAAAAATGAATAAAAAAAAAAAAAAATCAAACGATCAGAAAATAAACATAGAAGAGGAAATTTTGAAGATTTAAGTTATTAATTATACGCATCAGTTCATGAATAAATGTATGTTATAAAAATAATTTAAGAGAGAGAGAGGAACAAAATAATAGAACATAAACATACTATTAAACAAAAATACCCTACAAAACTACTTTACTACTTTATACTATAAAAATAGTTCTCAATACAAAATAGGGGGAAAAATTCAAAAGTAATAAATACTTAGTTATATATAAAAACATAAATATACATGGACGTACCAAGCGAGGGGCAGAGGAGGGCAGTTGCTCCCTCCCTCGAATTGACAAAAAATTATTAATTTAATAAAAATTAATTTTTTTCCAAGCAAATAATTCTAAGGAATAATTACTAATTTAGCACTGCTATAATTATACATAATTTTCTTAAAATTTTATGTCAACTTGAATGACCTGGCCCTAGTTTTGATCCTGGCTACGCCTTTGTGTGTGTGTGTGTGTCTGTGTGTGTATATATAACTTACGATTAGACTGAAACGATACGTAAAAAATAAAAAGGGATTCGGGCAGAGTAACGACACAAGACTACTTGAACAACTAACTTCATTATTAGAATCGTCTGGTATATATAGGAACTGAGTTTGTTGTCAAACTTAAAGGTAACTAATCCTAGTAGTACAGAGTTCTTATTATTATCATGAGGATATATACAGCTAACTTATATATATATATAGGAAAATACAGAGTAATCCAAGAAAATATAGATTATATTTGAAATCTACGCTCATCATATGGAGTGGTTACCCAACTGAACTGGTAGACTTTTGAACCTTTGACCCAGCCTTTGAGCGTACATTTAAGGAAGAAGAAAATCAAGCTTACAGCTGCGATAATGTATACAGAATTCACCCGAACACTTGCACACTTATAAAACAAATAAATATCCCGAAGAATTAGAAAACTAATACATTGCATAACTATATTCGATTCGAAAAAAGACAAATTGAAACGTTCAAGTAAAATAGAACACGGTACAGTACCATTAAAGGATTTCTTGAACAGCCATTTTAAGGGGATGTGGTCAGAACCACACCAGGATTGCCGCTAACCCTTTGAAGGGTTAGGTCCCCACTTCATAGAGTGGTTTCAAAAGGGTTAGCTCAAAGTCAATCAAGTGATAGAACGATTTTTTTTGTTTTACAGCCTGATTGAGCCTTATATAATAGTCACACCGCTTTTGCAATGACCAAAAATTTCGTAAAATAAATTTCTATGATTACATTGAATAAATTCAAACCACAACTTCTGAAACTATCACCGAATATTCTTATTAAATTACATTAAATTTCACTATAACTAATAGAAGGGAGGAAAAGGTATCATTATATGAGGGGAGATGAAAACAAAGAAATACCTCTCCAGTGGTTTCAGCATTTCGTGCTTTTCTTGTTAGTCGATCCATAAAGACTAAGCTCAAATTCACAATATTATTAAAAATAGCCCTAAGATTTTAGGTATTCGGTGGTAATAATATAATTAAAGTAGACCCAATAACGCCACAATATCTTAAAAGGGTATCCTACCTGAATAATGAAGGTTGACCACCGCAATATACCTGTTGGCTACACTGCGAGGATAGGTGGAGCAACTCCTTTTTTTCCATCTGTAATATTTAGTGAGCTTAGTGTGCGGTTCTGTTAGCACGAAACCACCTAACAGGTTCTGAACCAACAGGAGGTTACGGGAAAGGTATTTAGGACCATTACCGAATCATACAGATTTTTCCTCGAGCACAATAAATTCAAACTACTTTTAAGAAAAAACTCCGCTAAATGGAAAAATTTTCATTATAGAATAAGGAAGCATCAATCGGCTCACTCAGGTTATGTTTATTTCAAATTAATAAGGCTTTTCTAGAATAGTAGCACATCAGACAAAAAAAATTTTTGTTCATGTTTGATGTTTCCACAGATTATACCTTGTAATGGAGTTTGTAACTCTATAAGTGCCTTTTCACGTTTGCCAAAGAATGGCAAATTCGCGCACGCGTAAGCGTATGAATATGTTATTTGGATTAGCTGATACAAGATGGCATGAATTTGGAATGTCGGTTTTTAGGCACAAATCAAAGGGCTCTTGTGCAACATCCATACGTTTGTTTTCTGTTTGCATTGTTTTAAAACTGCCAAAAGATATTTGTACTCTCGTGTTTTAATTAATAAAAGAATTTTCCCAAACTTTGGATTCAATAATAAATTCTTGTTTATGACTGTATATTTTTAAATTCTATCGATTCACTGTAAATACATTGTTTCAAATCTTGCTAATTAACTTTATTTTTGGTTTACAATAGCAAAATATATATTTATGAAGGTATTATATATCATTTATTTATATTTTTAGGGCATTTAATAAACTTTCAAATAAAAGCTATGGCTTATAAACGGGAATTCTTTTTGAATCTATGAATTTTGAAACTAAGTTGGTATAATGAGGTAGGAATAATTTTTTTTTTGATCGGTTACCGGAACCATATCATCTTTTTCCTCACACTGTATGTTCGGTCAACAATAAATGCAATAAATTAAAAAAAAAATTGTACCACTACAAACCATGAAGGGTTAGGGGTTTGGGTTTAAACGATTCTGCAAGGAGGTGAATTAGTTGGGATCACGCTGAACCACCAGATTTTTCCACAATTAAGGAAACCCACTTTATGAGGCTCGGTGGACCCAGGAGCACTCACGAACCCACAGAGTTGACTCAAGGTAAAAGAATAAATAATTATCGGTCACACCCGGATTCCGAGTCCTTGGAGTTAATAGCACGGTGACTTACCACTAAGCCACTCCGCTCCCTGATAAATACTTTTTTACCATTAATTATATATTGTACTTCACTTTTTTAACATAACAATATTCAATATATATAAAAAAAAAAAACATATTCCAACAGTTCAACTGTTGATATTCCTCTATTGATAGGCCGGTTGACGTCAGATTGTTAATTTGCAGAGCGTACACTGTGGCGAGATTGACCAATCCCCCTTGTGTTTGATATCTCGGCTGGTGCTATGTAACCACTACGGGCAATAGGCGCTTACGGGCCATCAGCAAACAGAGATACCTCCCGCAACGGCAATAATCCTTACATCTAGCCATTCCAAACTGGTTCCTACCGCCCACGCTCTCCTCTTTGTGATCCGCCCTTCAAAGGGAAAAATATAGGGAATTAATAATTCCCCTAATTCTGTAAAGGTCAGCTTAAAATTATACCGACGAAAGGATTATCGACTGCGATACCGATATAAATAAAAAGATATATCAACCCAGAAGGCACGATTTGTAACATAAATGAATAAAAAAAAAAAATGTACCAAAAAAATAAATAAAAAATCATTTTACGGTCAATAGTCTAAATCAATTTTGTGCAGTGTGCGCATCACACGACTTTCGCTTAATATAAAATAAGTATCTCTTAACGGTTTTCGAGGTGAAGGTGAGTACAATAATTTAACAAAAGATAAAAAAGCTAATCCGATTGGAAGAGATCGGCCAGTCTCGGGTTTTCCCGACCCCAACTGCCTCTATTTTTCTCCTTTAATTATCATAACATATTTTTTAAATTTATTTATTGATATTTACAACTGTATTATGATGTATGCAACAAATAAATTTGGGGTTAGCATGATACATGTGGAGAATCTACCCTTTGATAGAACTCCAATAATATTTCTCTAGAAGATATCGAGGCCATCTTCTTTTCAGACGCCTAGGAGGATTATCAAGTAATAAAGGAGAAGCCAGGTTAGAAAAATGTGGGTTTGGGAAGTTTATTAGGAATGCAATCTGGTTCTGGCGAAATCAGCAACATATGGAACATTGGTGCCTTGATGGATGATTTCATTTGTGACAAAGTAAGGAGCATTGAGGATTTTGGATTGTAAGCATTGAATAAGACAGGAATTCGATGGTTTAGTGGAACCAAAGCTCAACTCCGTATGTCCAGATAAGCCTTATTACAATTATATAAATGAATAATTTGAAATAAGTTGGAAGTTTAGACCGTTAGTTTAGTCAATGTTGTAATAGTCCTTTCAATTATTTATCTAATTCTTAACATTTGTTATCTGTTCATTGTTAATTTTTTTTAACAATGAGAGCTGGTTTTTATTTCAAACAAGCAAAATTGAATGTACTTCGGAGGAAGATATTTTTTTAATTCGTCATTTCAGTCCTGTTAGACTATTTCAATGAGGATAAAATCCAACTGGCAATACACCCTACTAATTGTACATTGATTACAAAGTTTTATCAAAATCATTAAAAAACTATAAAATCGATGCTCTAAAGTAGCAATTCCAGTAGATCCATTTGAACGAAATAGTTGTAACACCACAGGTATACACATGTCCTAATATGTTTTTTCAGTTTTGTCCGACTTGAGACCGTTTTGAGCTGGACTGTTCAATCACATAGTTATTTGGACAAAATTCCTATTATTGACGAAAACTCGAAATTCGAAATTCTAAATATTGCACGATGGCAATACTTACTATATATTCCATATATCAGTAAGTAAAAATATAAATTATTTGACGGCTGCAAGAGCTTCCATAGGAATATTGTAATAATTTTTAAGTTAAAGTATATTGGATTTATCCTCTATGATCAGACTATTTAAATGCATTAAAGATGTGCTAAACAGAAACATAAAAATTGCCCTAAATAGTAATTTGGAGGAAAGAAAAGCAAATATAATAAAAATTTATAACACTTTAAAAATTGATAAATATCTCAATAAAATTGAGTTGAAGGAAAGAAGTTAATGATTAAAAAAAAATTTAAAAGTTTCTTTTCTTTATTAATCAAAAACATTTAATACAGTTGATAAAAGTAAAATACAACTTTATCATTATTTATAAAAGTGTTTCCATTCCATTTCTTTTGACAATAATTCTTTTTTTTTGCCATAAAAAGAAACATTATTTTTTTTTTTTTTTTTAAAGAAAAATGTTTTCAGTATTTATAAACCTTCATCATTTTAATTCGTTGTGTGTCATGCATAAGAGTGATATTCGTATCACTCATTTTTTTCCTTTTTTGATTTTTAAATATTTACAATTTATCATTAGTTTACAATTAATAAACTTAAGCTGTTATTTAACTTTTGTTCCGAATTTTCAGTTTATGTTTTATTTTTAAATAATTCTTGAAAAAAATTATAAATTATTCATTATTGCGTTGTGTTGAAATATAATAGTAAGATAGCTTTATTCCAAGAATAATAAGAATTAGTACAAGGTAGTAGCTTACATAAGAAATATAAAAATTATGAACCAGATAATAAATCAATAGAAAAAAAAAATATCATTATATAGTAAATGTAGAAATAAATACTCTAAGAATTATAATATACCGAATTATCTGCAATCAGTAGACAATAACCAGCAAGGGAAACCTTGCAAATACTTTCAAAAGAGGATTATCAATTATACACACTGCGTCAATATCTTGTATAACAGAACAAATGACGAATCTTGACGATATCATATTTCAACATTATATATATATATATTTTATAAGAGGAAAAAATGAGTAATACGAGTGGTACTGATATGTATCTACTCAACACAACACATAAAAATGAAGAAATATGAAAAAATCGTTTTATTGTATAGCTCTATATACAAAGTAAATAGACTAAAATTATCTTATATTCATTTTATTAATATTTGAAGACGAAAAGATGTCTGGAAATGCGGTCAGTGAAAACCAATAAGTTGATAAAATAACTTATTTAATAAGTTCTACTTATTTCTGTTTATTAGTGACCGAATCACCCAATTATCTTCTCAAATAATGGCCACGGTCAACAACTAACGCGTTATAATTATTATTTAAATGTAATAAATTAGATTTATTTAAATATAAATAACCATTATAAGAAATATATACAGTTTAACTAAACAATCAAATTCAACCTTCTAATGCATTATAATTAAGAATCCAAAAATTTTTAATTCTTCTTATTATGTTAGATACGAATTATCCATAAAGATTGGAAGAATATAGTTGAACGTATGAAATAGATTGTAGAAAATTAGTCCGGGTTGCGGTCATTAAAAATGAAAAATCGTAGAAACAACTATTTAACTTTAACCAAAGTTTCACCCCCTTTGCAGGGCATCGTCAGGGCTAAATTAAAAAAAGATACAGCCATTGTAAGAAGTGACAGAAAGTTAGATTACATATACAAAGAGAGTAAGAAAATATGCAAAAAAAAAATTTTATTTTTTTTATAGAAATAAAAAGCTTAAGTGAAGGAAATGTAAATATAGGCGAATAGGACACTAACTACTAATAAATACAGCCAAGTATGATATTGTAAAATAAAGAACTAAATTAATAAATAGTAGAACAATACTTATTAGAAATAGTTAAAAATATGTTTTAAAGGTTGGTGTAAATGGTAAACAGATAGGTGAAGTAATTGTGGCAAAGGTAAAGTACATTAACAAGTAAAAAAGAAATAATAATATAAAAATAACAGATAAACAGAAAGGGATATACCTGTTTACTATATTTGTAACTATTTCTAAAAAGTAATATTTATTACTAATCTAATTCTTTATTTACAGTTCTATCACACTTGGCTGTATTTATTAGTAATTAGTTTCATATTTACCTATATTTATACTTCCCTAACATAAGCTTTTTATTATTTAAAAAAAAAAAAATTTTGCACATTTTCTTACTTTCTTGGTATATGTATTATGTCACTTCTTACAATGTTTGTATTTCGTTTTCATTTAGTTCTTATGAAGCACTTCAATGAGGGGCGAAACGTTGGATGTCATTAAATAGTTGTTTCTACTATTTTTCACCTTTAATGACCGCCACCCTGACTATCTTCCTATAATATCCATAAAGATTTGTATATTGCTTTAATTTAAAATTTACTGGTTCGTGACCTTTCATTCCAATATATTGGCGTCTGAAAATAACATGGCGACTTGGTCTTATAACTTAAAATAGTCTCCTAAGTGGAACCAATGGACAGTTACATCACAAACCATTGCCACGCGGTAATAGCCAGTACGCATGAAATTGAAATTATACTAACTAATCCATCCGTAACACTATATATGCATTGTAGAGAATGGACATCTCCAAAGCTGTGAATGGGACGCAACGTTAACAAAGGTTTATTAGCTTGGTCTTGCCACATCATCATGTAGCAAGATTGTTGAAAGGTATACATAACATATCCTTGTCCGAAACAATAGGCAGAATATCAGATTTACTTAGTTCAATGGGGAATATCTGTTGATGAATTATGACTATATCTGAGTACAAACACTAATTAATTACGTTTCAAACAATATTTGAAGAACACTTGAACACGGAGGATGATATAATTTTGCTAGAAAGTAAAAACAGTGATTTTGTTTCCTATGACGAGGACAAAGCAGGAAAAAGGTGAGATTCTACTAATAAAGAAAAAATAGAAAAATAAGACCAGAACCCTTATCCACTATGGCTACTGGGAAAGCGAAGTTACAAAACTAGGATTAAAAATAAAACGTCAATAAAGTACATAAAAAGGCCATTGTAGTCTCAAATATATTAATTTTAAAGGTTTTTTGGTCCTCCGAGTTTGTTTTTTTTATATTTTTATGTATTTGTCAGAAAAATCATAATACCAAAGGCCAGAGACTATCTATTTATTTATGAGACTATTCAAGTACATAAAAAGGCTATTATAGTCTCAAGTATGTTAATTTATTGATTTAGCCTAACTTTCGCCAATACAGGCATCATCAGGGCATTATTTTACAACTGAAAAAACACACATCCTACAGTAAAATGACTCACTATTCAGATAAAAGATATAACAATTCAAAAAGCAAAAAGATTACTCATAAATAACTGGTGCTCAGCTCCATACATCTCGTCATGGTAACTAAACTAGAATCTTATCCAGAAGAGGAGTTGCCATCTTAAAGATATAATAGTTATTATAAAATTATGTTAAAGGTTAAAAATTCACTAAAATCTTAAAATTCAAAAGATAAATAAATAAAAAATCTGTTCCATAGATAATTTGTAAGAATTTAAATTAGGATTTCTAAAATGGTATATTTTGACCATCCTGGAGATGGTTTTTATTTCGTCACCTTGACGAAAAGATTTTTGAGTAATCTTTTTGCTTTTTTATTGTTATATATTTTATCTCAATGGTGAGTCTTTTTACTGAATGATGTGTTTTTAGTTGTAAATAATGCCTGATAATGCCCGAATTGGTGAAAATTTGGCTAAATCAATAAAGTAATCTACTTGAGACTACGATAGTCTTTTCTTATACTTAAACACATAAATAGTCTCCGCCCTTTGACGTTCTGTTTTGTTTTTTTTCTGACGAATACACCAATAAAAATAAAAAATATGAAGATAAAAAAACTCGGAGGACCAAAAAAGCTTTTAATTTCAATTATTTAAGGAGCGAATCGAAATTACAAGTACTCAAATCTTGAAAAAGTGTCATGAAAAAAGGAAATTTGAGAAACTTTCCTTCGTGCCTGAGTACCATAAATGATATTTTCAATTTTTTATATTATAATCCGAACCTCTCCGTCATACTTAGCTCGGATGGTGGAGTTAGGATTAGAGGGCGCGCCACTCAGCTTGCCTTGCAATTTCCTTAATGTCTAGTAGCTTTATTGATTCCTGAGTATTCTCACAGCTATCCAATCAAACGTCATCCCAAAAGGTATTTATCTTTATTAAAGTTGCCACACCTTTGTTGTGATTTTTTTTCTCGAATTTATGGGTGCACAAAATTATTTTACATTCCAAGACTAATAGCTATATACAATTAAAAATTCTCAATTATATTGGCAACTCCATATAAAAAAATTGATTCGGTGCAAGCATCACACAAGTTTCACTTAATATAACAATTGGTATTTTAAAATTTCTCAGAAATATTGAATAATAACAGCTACTCTGCTTAGAATAATACAATTTAACAATAGATATGAATACGATCGGAAGAAATCAGTCTGTTTCGGCATTTTCCGATTCCAACTCATGTCCCTATTTTTTCTATTTTCATTATTCATTAATGACTCAAAAAGAACTGAGTGAACCCCAGAAACGAGCCGAGGGAAACAGTTAGGATGTGTATGGAGACAAATAAAATAATGGAAGTCAGATCTACAGGTAAAAGACAACAAGCACTTTGGGGTTCTCTCATGGAGGCTATATCCAGAGGATTGGAGGGAATAGAAGCAAAGCTCTAACTGAAATGAAACGGGGATAGGGGCGGTTATAGATTAGAGATGGGAATACTGGAGGCCTTGGATTGACTCCCATCTACGATGATAACAGTTTTAAGAGTATGAGAAAGAAGGAGGTGCCGCCATCGAATCTCAGGCTTTATCAAACTAACCATTTATTATTTTTTTAAATCATTTAATTATATATCGTATTATTAAATTTATTTTAAATATTTTTCCATCAGAGAAACCAGTTTCAACTAGACATCTCAATATGTTAAAAATCAAATCAGTACCGCTACAACTTTGTAGGGAAGTACTGCAACTAGACCAGCGGTTATGTAAAGAGTTGATTTTGTGAGAATCACGCTCGACCAGATTTTTAAACAATTAATGGTACCCATTTCATGAGGATGGTCCACGGAGGGTTAACTCACAGTGAAACAGAAAATAGACATTTGCCATAGACGAATTGGAACCCGGGCCTTTAGAGTTGGCAGAGTGCCTTACCACTGAGCCACCCTTTCCCCCTACCTCAATATATACTACAGATTAATAGTGTAATTTAGACTGTGTAAGAAATGCTGGATGAAAATCTTTGGTCAGCGTTCATGGAATAATGTAATTTTCACTCCTGATGTTGTTATAGAACACACTCAGTTGATCCAATCGTATTGCATCTAATACTACCTTATACGTTGAACAACTTGAAAATTAGGTAATTACAAGTTTGTCGGCATCAATGTTTGTCAAATTATTTTTCATTACGCTTAACATTCCAGATCATAATTACACATCTCATTGAGCGGTAATCAACATGGAAATTAAAACACTGGTTCTTTGTGAGTTAGGCTCGTTAAGGAATACAACAACTATCATTGCCAACATTAAGACTACTCAGTTCCCACTTCAGTTTTTGCCACTGGGTGGGAACAGGGGTCAAAAAAATTAGACCTCGCGTAGGACTAGCAATATGGCGGCTGTACATTAGACATAAATAAACGGGCGTGGGATAGTCTGATAAATACGACTTCATCGTAAATACAAGCCCGGTAGGAGATGTTTGAAAAAATATGAATTATATAGATACTGTTGAAAATAAAATAAATCACAGCAGGCTACCCATAGAAATGGAAATCGTAAACATGAGAGCTCGTTCTATCCATTAGAAAAAAATAATCGATACTTGTGCACTAAAATTTCAGAAAACAACTACAACACAATATTCCTTGTAAACAAAGTAATACATCTCTACTGTCCTGCTTGGTAAGAACGTAGAATCTTCCAAAAATACATTTGTGGAATTTTTCCATCATCGTAACCAAAAATTTAAAAAATTTATTTTATTGGGTTAGTTCGTAGGAAATGTCTTTTTTTATTATTTCAGAAATTCAAAGTGAGATTAGAGAACTTTCATTGTTTATTTTTACAGATTATAATGATGATTATTAATACTCCCTTTTTGGATATAATTTAATATCCAAGCATCAATTGATTGCACATTGTTAAGTATGCCGTCACTATCACTACTATCACCAATGTTTCGAGCACTTTTTTTTTTTTTAGTTTTAACATGGACACTCAGTAGTCCAAGCTGCAAGAAACATTACCACGGCGTTCAGGGAAGTGTGTTGTATGGAACAGACCATTCGCCGGTGGTCTTTGGTATATTTGTGAAAAATATTTCGCTGCTGAAACAGAATTGGATAACGAACCCGGACCCAGGGATTCATGACCGCTATTATATTGAAATGTATAACTATTGCCACATGGGAACCTCTGGTAAAATTTGACAACTGAAACTGGACAAACGACAAACGACTAACATGGAATCCTCACCCAAGACTGAAAAGAAAGGAAACTGCACGTCGATTCCGACTATTACAGCACTTACTAGACAAACGGTCTAAACTTCCAATCCATTACAAAAGACCAATCTACGTGTAATAAGCCCAATCTGAACATACGGAGTGGAGCTTAAGGTTCCACTAAACTTTAGAATTCCTCTCGTCCAATCCTTACAATCCAAAATTCCCCGTAAAATCATCAATGCTCCTTACTTCACAAATAAAATCATCTATAAAGACCTTAATGTTCCATATGTAACCGATCTCCCGAACTACAAACCATGCCTTCAATTATAAGCTCCCTAACCACCCAAACCCTTTCTAACCTTTCTTCCTCTTCTATTCCTGAAAATCCTACGAGGTGCCTGAAAAAAAAGATGGTCACGAGACCTGTTAATGTAAAAACGTCATTAGAGTAGTACCAATGGGTAGCATCTCTACACGCCTGTATCCCTCCATTATAAACTAAAATCAAATTTAGATGTAATGATGATGGATGTATGTATATAAATGTACAGCTGTAAGTTTCAATAAAGATGAATAACAAAAAAATTTATAGTAAAGTACGAAGTGATTGAGAAACTCAAAAAAATTATCCACAAAATGTTATCCAGCAAAATTTTATGGAGGTCTGCTTATAAATATTTAAGATAGTGTGTGTGTTCAAATTCTTAAAACCATACAACATTATTTGTGCTGCCTACTTAATAATACTGAAACAAGCTTAACAGTTGAACTGCAAGGAAAAGAGATCCAAGAGCCTGGAGAAGAGCTACCCCAAGTCCAAGTTTCTGCCATTAATAAGCCAAGAAGTTTCTGCTGTATTTTAGAAATAAAATCACGAGAGCTGACATTTCCGCAGGGATGACAAGAAAAGGGGAAATTTAAATTTACCGTCAATCCTCCTTAATCATTTTTGCATAACCGTCAACTTGATGGGGGAAGGGAGACCAATTACCTTATTTAGCTATCTTCCGAGTTCTCTCCACTTTTTTTTTTCCCAGTTCCATGGTTTATTAAGTGAAGTCCTCAACTTGCTATTTAATGATGCAGAAATTTTAACTTTACATATTAAAAAATTAAACAGAAAAATAAATAAGAAATTTTAAAAAACCGATGCGTCCTTCAGATAGACTTATACAGGAATTGCAAAGCAATTTTTTAACTTATTTCAGTCAAACAAATCAATTCTGTGTTTTTTTATTAATCCACTGTTTTATTTTTTTAACTTTATTTATTGATTTACAACTGTATTTACATAAAAATACATCTAGTAAATTTTATGTAAGAGCATAATGATATAATACAGGCATGTAGAGAAACTACCCACTCTAATAATAGTTCTACGTTAGAAGGTAGTGGAGGCCATCTTCTTTCCAGAAGTTGTTAATTTTATAACAACTCTCGGCTTTGGCTTATTCTCTCTGAAGAGAAAGAAAAAAACAGAAAATATCCTTTTCTTTTCAGGTCTAGGCCGCACCAAGCTAAGGTCCTAATTAAAATATTACGTATCTGATGATGAACAGAAAAAGAAAACCATCTCCAAAAAGAAGAAACTCTACTAGGTAAGACTCCGACTTCAACTGAACAGTATTTGTAGAGCAAGCGGAAGTCGATAGTTAAATGCCACTAGGAAGTTCTCTCTTCCTCCCCCCCCCCGCAAATATAATTGTAATTGTTGTTAACATTTCGTTTTGAAAATCTATTATTATGTTTTAATTAAGGAATTTTAGTAATTAAATATACTTTTTTAACGCCCCTATGTAACATAAAACTTAAGTACCAAACAAGGGTATCTGCGATTAAGAAAGAGAATCAAACATAGACGAGAATGTTTTGTTTTTTAACAGATCTTAACTCGCGATTTCCAACATTATTGCTAGGACTACATATAGACAAACGACTAAATTGGAATCTTCATAAAAGACTGAAACTGGAAAGGAATTACTTGCACATTCCGAATGTTGCAACACATACGGTCTAAGCTTCCAATTAATCACAAAAGGCTAATTTACATGACTATAATAAGGCCAACTCCGATGTCATCTTCTCGTGGTGGATCCTGTTAAGCTGAGTAACCCCGATGGAGGTTATGGTAAACAATCCCTTTGGAAGTCACGGTCGGCGAACAAACGAGAGATTGTTGAAACTAGGATGGTACAAGTCGGCTGCAGGACTTTCATTTCAGGAGAGGTGGCGGAAGAACTCGACCATGGAGCCAAAGGCAGAGTTAGCATGCTGACTGCAAAAGGGTAGGAAGACCTCTACAGCCATGATGAAGGCAACTTCCTAGGGGAGGGCACCCCAAATCAAAGCCACCGGTCCTCCTGGTAGGGGGTTAATCATGGGGCGAATTCACCCCCCCCCCATCCTGTAAAAACACCACTGGTTACGGAACCCACAATTCAAAGAAATAAGGATGGATTTAACGGTAACAACTCTCAAACTTTATGAAGCCGTCTTTAATCTTAAGGGCACAAAATTACTTGTACATAAATTTCTCATTAGCCACTAGCACGTTATGGTGTTGAACATGGACACTTAAAATAAAGATCGACAGGATCTTGGAAGTATTTCAGCGGAAGATTATGAGACGAATTTTTGGTCCCATTTGTGAACAAGGCACCTGGTGAAGAAATAATAAAGAATTGGACGGCCTCAATGGACATGAAGAATTGCGCGGTTTATCAAGTCCGGAAGAATTAGCTGGCTTGGACATATTAAAAGGTTACCCAACGAAAGAATGGCAAAGGACGTGGAAGAGGATCTCAGGAGGATTAGAGTCGAATTGTCTCTGAGGCCAAAGTCCATCTTGGATTGCAGAGCCTAAGAAGGCCTATGGAGTTGAGCTTCGGGTTCCGTTAAATCCCTAGTATCCAATCCTTACAATACAATTCGTGAAATCCGTAACCCTCCATACTTTGTCCCAAATAAATCACCTCTAACGGCCTCAATCTTCCATGTTGGCGATTTGATCAGAATTATATATCAATCCTTCAATGATAAAATATAATCTTCCTAGGTTTTAAAAAGAAAATGATCCCGAGACCTTCTGATCAAGGGATGTTATTGGGGTTCTAGCAACGGCTGGATTCTCCGGCAAAGATCATGCCGTTATAATTAACATTGCATTTACTTGTAGTATGTATTATTTTATATAGTTATAAATGCCATTATTTAATTAAATAAATAAATTAAAAATGGATATATTGTACATTACATCACTATTCTTTTTTTTTCTCAGGCGCGTCTGAAACTCGTCAAAACAATGGTAAAACAAAACCAAACAGGTCGAACAGTGTCGCTTGAGTATTACATTATTCAAAAACTTTTGAAATTTTGAACAACTATCAAACTTTTTAACAAAATAATTTTTTTTTTAATTTTTAGAAAATCAAGTTATTCATTTATTATTAGCAATTTATCGGTTTTACAAGCAATCCGAAACCAAAGCAAAGCTTGTCATTGCTTGCCAAACTACAAAAACATCGCTAGTAAAAACAGTTTCAACAAATAAATTTAAAAAACTTATATATTTATAAAACTAAATAATCATTTAATTACGTGTTTAATACTTATTATAATTACTTATTTATAACTAAATAAAAACGTATTTACTTATTTGTGTAATTCTCTGACCACACCCTCAACCATCTTCTCATATTATTATCCACGGTCAACAATCTTCTCATCAAAAATCTTTTAACTGGAATCAAAACACGCGGGGCCATCAAGATACAAGCCTAACTATATATTGTTTGCTGTACTATAAAACCCGTTTTATAGTCTATTGTTATCATTATTATTATCTATTGTTAGCATAATTTAAACAGCGAAATATGGGTATTAGTGGAATAGACGAGGTGAATTATGATAATTAAAAATTGATAATAAATTCTATGTACTATAAAATTCTCAACAAAAAAAAATTGAGAATCTCCAACCACTAACTCATAGACTTAGGGATCACTACATCTCAGTAGAGTTAATAATTTATACATACAAATCTAATTTACAGTCTACGGTACTATCTATGGATTACCTCAAACACAAAATAAAAAAAAAATAGATTTTATTTAAAAAAGGTTTTTAAATTAGAGACTTTCGCCACGATAAAAATGATATGTTAACAATTAACGCCAATTATTTTATTTATAAATAACTGAGAGCGAAATTTATTATTAAGTTATAAAAAAATATCAAACAAGACGTGAAAGGTTTTAGGAAGGCTAGGCCAAGACAAATATTGCCTCACTAATGTAGTCACTAGGCGGCCATGACTGTTTGCAATTTGCAATTCACACCTATGTCACTTCCATATGTTACACTTCCGGCCCCTGTCCTATTTACACAAAGTTCGCTACACGATTCGGTTTACTATTTCTCCCTTGGCCTCGAGCAAACATGTTCAACTTAACAATTTTGATGGTACCCAGCGTCTATGTATACATACTATTTCTATGCATGCCTGTGCATACATCCTGGTCGTCTTTTAGGGGTATATACCAGAGATATTTTACATCGTAAACATCAGGCCGCATAATTACTTTCAACTAACATTCATGTATATATGGAATTTGTAGTATGTAGAAGTTTTGTGATCTACCGAATCGATTGAATTTTAAAATGTACAATCTTAAACAAGATATGGTTATTGAATCCAAAGGTTGGGGAAATTGTTTAATTATTTAAATCCCGCAAAATATTCATCTGTTCGTGGTTCTAAAGCAATGCAAACTGAAAACAAAGATGCGGATACAGCACAATTGTGCCCAAAAACCGACACCCAATCCAATCCAGATAACCCATCTATACGCTTGGGCATGTGCAAATTCGTCAGTGTTAGGAAACCGTGTAGAGACATCTTCAGAAGTGTTTTTAAGAAAATCGAAAAAATTAAATGTGAAAAATTGATTCCATAAAATGGTTTCTTCCGCACAACCGAATACTTCGGAAAAAATGATTTAGCATTCCAAAGATATACTTGAATATGTTATTTCAGTTTCGAACAACTTCACGTTTTTGAGCTAAACTGCTTCGCACGTTCGCAATACTTTACCTTATTAATTCCATATATAGGTACGTAATAGTAAAAATCGAATCAATGCTTTCAACAGTCTACCTCAATAACAGAAAGTAAGAAACCAAGAATATGAGCTCAAGAGAGGCAAATACTTGAGATGTTACAGAAACATTTTCGCTAAAAACGCTTTTATTTATAATTATTTCGTACACGTTTCCAACAAATTTGATTACGTATTTTAAATCAATGTACAATTAAATGGTCACCAGCTAAATATGCGGCTTCCTATGAAGTACTTTTTAATTTTGTTTATTTGAAACAATCAACGATCAATTATAAGAAGTAATTATGAAAATAAATAATTATAAACTATCAAAGAATTAGATAATTATCTAATGCAAAAATATTTTCCAGGATTGAAAACGAATTCATGGAAATTGGAGTAGTAGGATGATGTGCTGCTGGATTGCCAAGGATTTTAGAAAAATTAATATCTAGCAGAGTTAGAGAAGGTGGTGGAGACTGACAAAAAACAAATATACTGAAATTAAGTAACATACAAACAATTAAAAAGGAACATAAACTATTTATAAACTACTGATAATTAACATATTCCATAACAGAAAAAAAATTATTACAAAACAACCACAAATTTTTTGATTAATCAAAATTAAACTGCAACATTTTTTAAAACTGTTTTAATGGGAATAAATAAAAAATGTCAGTTAACTTTTAATTCTAAGAAATGTTCAGAATTATTTTTCATTATAAAATATTATAATTATCGGTGATTTATTGAATGTATTATTTTTTTTTTTTTATGTTACTTAATTTCAATGTAAAACAATATTTATAAATTGTATCTCTTACTATAAAATCTATATATTTGCAATTTACACTAAATTGTCTTTTTTTTTTTTTCTGTAATTAGTAAAATCATTTTTTTTTTCTTTTGTATACAAAGGTTTTTCAATTTTTCTTTTCTTCTTAATATTTAAATTTTTTTTTTTTGTTATTTTATTAGGCCAACTCCCTTTGTATGTCTATAGATTATAACAGATGTAAATGTAAAAGTCGCAGAACGTTGAAGTCAAAAAGTAAAAACAAAATTCACAAGTGTTGGTAAGTAAAACAGTTTTACTCTTCTATGATCCTCATTACCTTGCGTGACACTTAAATTCAGCAAGCAAAATGTTTAAATCATTTACATTTTGGTTTATTTTTATTTCAAAAACCAAATGGCTCGCGATTTACTTCATTAAGGCAGCAACTATATACTTTAGATTATTATACAATCAACTATACCAAACCTCTCCATTAAATCTTATGTTTTAGAAAGGCGAATCGCGAGAACCTTGAAAACATCCTGTTTTTAGAAGATACCAATAAAACTCAGCCGGACCCCGTTTGTCTTGTTTTTTTTAATCTAAGAGTCATAAAAATTCTTAGGATCCTCTTCAAGACAAATTTAAATTTCTGCCCCAGGACCATCAAAATATGAAAATATCCCCGTAAAAGGGAGAGAGATTCCTTTTTTTTAAATTATGAAGGTAAATAATACCCATTGGCTTAAAAACTGTACTGTTGTTTTAAATGATAATTTGATTATATGAATCACGAAATCTGATAACCAATTTATATTGGTTAGTCAAGTTTAATTGCCAAAGGTAATTATTTTCAAACTCTCAGTTTTTTCGAAATTGATACGAGGTCCACAAGAGTTTTGTTTTATAATATATATATTTTTTTAAAGCTCATTCGAAGCCAAATCGTAATCTAAAAAAAAGTAAAGATAGGATATCACTTTAATTTACGAAGTACAGGACGATGAAGATATAACCTTTTCTCCTAGTATCCAATATTAAAGTTTTAAATAACAAAAATTTAAATAAATTTTTTCAGAAATTGTACTAACGAAAAATATAGGCAATTTATAAAAATATGAATCAATACTTATTTATTAACGTTATTGAATTTCCTATGAAAAGAAGAAGTGTGTAAGTGTATAAATGATATTAGTTTTGACATTTAGAACATCAATTGTAATCTTTTAGCTTGTAATAATAATGGTATAAAACATTATAAGTTCATACAATAAAAATTTCTTCGCTTAAAAAAAAATCTTAAGATTAAAATAATTTTTTTTTGGGGGGGGGGGATTCTCGAATACATACTAAATAATGCATTTGTTCAATTTAAAAAATATTTATCAATCTAGTTTTCATATTTTAAGACGGTAAATATTAATTTATAAGCTAGTTTCTTGTATTAAATGTATACTTAATTTTATTAATTTTTTGTACGTTATGCCTTTAAAATTTATATCTCTCATTTTATATAATTAAAAAAAAAAAAAGATAGGTACATGTGTTAACCGGAATTACTTGTAATCACTACTTAAAAATATGACGGACAAAAATAAATGAGAAATTACTAAAGAAAATTCATAAGGGAAGGATCTGATGACACGTAGGTTAAGATGGGTGGGGCATGAAGCCGCTTCCTTCGCAGCGTATCTGAACCAACATCAACTCTACACAAGTTGGAATAACTGAAAACAAAAGGAAATAATAATTTTTCATTCAGTTAAATAATAAAATACAAAACTACCAGAAGAGAATTGAAAACGCACCAACAGATTGAGGCAAAGACTTTGGCTTTTGTGTGTTATGTATTTATTTACATTTTGTTCTACAGGTGGAGCAGAATACATAAAAATAATTACTAATTAGAGGTAAACTAAAAAAAAAGTAATAATATAACATTTAAAATTTAAGATAGTAAAATATTTGTCAAATTTAAAAATATAATGGAAACAATTTTCTTCAATGACAAAATCCAAGTAATTTAAGAAAGCTGTGAATAATTCTAAAGTTACTTAAAATGTAAGATATAAACCTAATAATAAAAAAGTTTTTTAAAACAAATAGTTTCTCCAACTAATTACTATAAAACTACAAGTACAAAGTGTAATTTATAATAAATAACTATTAAGATTATAATAAATAAATAATAATAGGTATATTATAATAATAATAAACACATTATTATTAAATCGTAATAGGTATTAATCATAAATTATAGTATGCACTTGTAAATAAATAAAGTTGGGAAAGGTCACTAACTAAAGTTGTATTACTGATTGATCCTCACGACCCACAAAAAAATATATACCTACATGAGTCAAGAGAAAAGTTGTCAATATACCTATATATATGAACAGTAGCAATGCATACATAGATATACATATATACATAGCTTGAACATACCAGGAATTTGAGTTATATACTTTTTGTAAAATGCATTTTTAATAGAAAATTAAATTTTTATAAAATATTTCTAGATTTGTTATAATTTAAGTTAAAAATAGTTTCCAATATTATAACTAACTTTGATACAGCAATGTAGTAAAGGAATAGTAAAACAGAAATAGAAAATAAACATTAGAATAATCTGTTCTTTTGTATTATATTACATCTGCATGTCCGAAACTTGGATTATCTAGTATTTTTTTTTCTAAGACAGACTCAAAGGTTTCAGGTTACACACACTGCCGGTCAAAAGTCAAAGGATAAAAATCTATACATTCGGAATAAATAAAAGGGAAGCAAAACAACTTTTTAAATAAAACTCCATTACAACAAAGAGTACTTACAAAGGAACATAGTAAAGTCAAATCAAACTTTAACTGGTGAGGTGGAATTAACCAACACAACTTATAAGGTGAATTCTAACGGAATACGAACTTTTTTTTTGTTTATTTATTTAATTATAAATTTATTCCAATACATAAGCCGTATTTTAATTTAATTGCAATAGTTTACTATCAGAAGGTTTTATAAAATAATAAATGACTGAAATGGAGGAACATATTTTATTTCATTTTTTTTCTTTATTTTTACATTTTCATCATTTAATTATGGTTAACTAAATATAGAAAAAAAATCGTAATATCGTTGCTTTAATATATGTGAAAAAATTAAATCCAGATTAGACAAAACCAAATGTATATATGATATGTATGTATACATTCACCTACGTCCATCTCTTACCACATTGCCACATTATTCCGGATAAACGGGGTTATATTGTATCAACAAAACGAATAAGGCAACTTAATTTAGTAAAGAAAACCTGGCCCTCAGTGACTGTCTAAAGAAAAGTCTTAAAACAAATCGATAGCGAGACCATTCTAAACAGAAGAAAGGACATTTTTATCAACACAAAGCAGGTTGCTGGAAGGAGTAGCTTTTGTTTAAAAACAGAAATCTCCTTGCCTTTTTAATTATTCAAGGGACGAAGGGACTGAAAAGGGCGGGACAGTAGCGTCCAAGGGCGGGGCTCCTCGGGCCATCTTTCGTCGATTCCCTCCTCTTTCTGCTATCGAGATATTCATCTTCTCACATATTAACCTGTTACATTAAACTTAATTGTTTTATATCAGCGTAAAACAAACATGTAGATAATATTACAGTTAATTTTTACCAGATAATTTAGCAGGTTTAATTCCCAGTTAAGTGATACCAGTACAAGAATAAATATAAAAACCATATCCATATAAAAACCATAACCATATAAAAACCATAGGATTCCAAAAGACATGATCAAACTAATATAATTACGAAGAATTAAGTACATCATGAGATAAGAATGAATAAGCAATTTCGACGTTTTTTGTTGTATATACAATGTATTTATATATTATTGTAGTACAGCAATAAAATATCTAATTACGGCGACGTAAATCTTTAATTATTAAACAATAAGATGAACAAAATACAAAATTAAGGTTAAAGAATATTACTTACAGCATTAACGTTTTGTAACTGAGTGTTTTACATAACTTTAGTAACCACTAGGACAAACTCGTACAAGGTTTGTAGTAGATAACAGAGTTGGGAAAAAATAAGCTATAGGTGAAACTAATTACTAAAATTGTCATAGAAGCTACATTTATTTATCAATGGTTCATTCATGAATAAGGGTCGTTTCCATGGCAACTTTAACTATTAGTTTCAACCACAGCTAATTTAAGTTAGCCTTTTATCTCTGTACTTTTAGCGTTGATGTTTGTATCTTATCTCATAAACACTCATTTGCTTTGTATATAATAATATTATTTAGTTTGATTACTTCATAAAATATAAAGCACAGCAATTAAATAAATCTTCACAAAGGAAAGGGGAAAAAAAGAATATTTTTTTTCTTCATGATAAACGTTGATAGTTGATGATAAGCTTGTATAGTTTAGAAGTTTTTTAAATTTATTATTGGGTAATTGATGATTGAATGCGGGCGAATATCTGTAGTTTTTAATTTTTGATATTTTTATTTATCGAAATTCAATAAAATATACTTCAAACATAATTTCATATAATAAATTTTACTTGTTTAAGAAAAAAAAAATTATCTGAAAAACCAGAAATATGGGAATTTTTTTCTTATGTTTTTTTAATGAAAAATTTTTTTAAATAAAAAAAAGTAATCAAGCTACATAAATAAACAAAGCATATACAGACCCAAACCCTATCAAATTGAAGTGAGGGTGTAAGTACTCATACTAACTCGATATAATGAGCACACCAATAAATAAATTTATATATTTTTTTATGATTTTCAAATAAACAAAGTAATGTATATGCAGAAGCGGATCAAATGTCAAATGTTTGAAAAGAAGGAGCATTTGAGCGCCTTCTCTTGAAAACCTCGGTGTGTTCTATCTCATCTAATACATCTTATTACTCGTAAAGAAAGGATTTTTTTAAAGTCCATTGATGTGTGAACAAGTTTTTTTTGTTTAAAGACCAAATACCATGTACACCGGCAAAATATATATATA